>NC_064616.1:357220034-357525284 GCF_023898315.1 Schistocerca nitens | reverse complement strand
AGCAGGTGGGTGTGCACTTGATAAAGCTAGAAATGAAATTATGAATATTTTTGTACTGGATCAGGTTTCAGACCCACATACTTACCTTTGGAGGAGACATAGAGAAGATTGCAGTCTTGGGAAAAGGAACGAAATGACTGAACTATACTGTTCCGAGAGATTCAGATCGGAAGGCAGTAAGATCTCTTGCCTTTTGGTTTGTCAGTACTCGATAGCCATTTCTAGGCGAAAGTAAATGAAGAAAGGCAGTGCGTTTTTGTTACCAAGTAACGTCGTCGTCAATTACTTTAGTTTTAAAGTAATCTACGAGTAATTGCTGGTGTTTGATATTAACATGAAAAGGATTCCGTAGACAGGGAAAGAACCTGTTCTTGGGAAACTACATCTATAGTGACCAAAAGGCATTAAATGATGTTCAAGCACTTGTGTTACAGCAGCGGTATGAATAAAATGATATTAATAATAACAGTAATAATCGAATTATCCGGCAACTTCACAGTGGATTTTCTCGAAGTAAGAAATTTGCTGAATTTGTGCAAAATCAAAATGGCTTCACATCCAGCCTATGATGCCTAGCAGAGTCTTTACATCCTGCTGACATGAGAATAGCATAATCTCTGCGTCAGAAGCTTGCTTCTACTTGACCATTTAATAGACTCGCATTTTTTCCACCGTGACTAATTTTGTAAGCTAAGCACATCATCCGTTACAGCACACTCTTGGGGCTGGGTAATGTGGCCACAATGGTATGGTGGAACGAGCTATCATAGGTGCAATGCGTGGGTTCAGGCATTTACTTTTAAGAGGCACAAACAGATTTATTTTACCTCTGGTAACCTCAAGAGAAAGACGTTATAATCCAGAATCCGCATTAAACATCACGTTCCTTCATTACCAACTGGGCAGAGCCGGTTTACGTTGGGAAATGACACAGCGGAAGTCATGGTAAACAGAAATACAGTCGCCAGTAAGCTTACTTACATTAGAAAATTTTATTTTATTTGATGAACCGATAGCCATTTAAAGGGACAGGGCTCTTATTTTACTTGTACTTGATTGAACTAGAGACGTTTAAAAATTTGGTGCTGGACTGTGATTCGAATTCGTATCTCCTCTTTCGAGGATCTGAATCTCTCGGAACAGTATAGTTCAGTCATTTCGTTCCTTTTCCCAAGACTGCAATCTTCTCTATGTCTCCTCCAAAGGTAAGTATGTGGGTCTGAAACCTGATCCAGTACAAAAATATTCATAATTTCATTTCTAGCTTTATCAAGTGCACACCCACCTGCTAGTGAAAATTAACGCGCAATTTCAATGTCTGTTCATGTGTTTCCAACAATCGCAACAGGTGTCGTTATTTCTGGTCAAACACGCACACATCTTACTGTTCATGAGTAAGCAACTGATACTTAAGCTATATTCGTGGATGCACGGTAGGTGTGCAGTTCGATTGTCGCTTAGGCACAAAAGTTTGTATCCTTATTTTAGATTCAGACACCTAGCGGCTCGTAAGAAAAACCGATACGTAACATTTGATTTTTCTTAGTTAACAACCGGATTACGTGTTGGGTTCGTATCTCCGTCACAGAACTTCACATCATGCACTTCATCTTTAAATGCATGCACACATTGTTACTTCAGAATGGAGGTATATCAGACATCTTTCGTGGTTAGATAACAGGGACGAAAGGGTCTTGATAGGAGTCACGGTTTATTACAAAAATTGTCGTCTTTTATTTCCAAGTTTAGATTTGGTTACTGGTATGGGCCAAAATTTCGGTAATTCATGACTCTTCATGGCTAATCATCAATATGATGTGATTAGATTAGATTAGATTAGATTAGATTAACTCTTGTTCCATAGATCATGAGTACGACATTTCGTAATGATGTGGAACGTGTCATTTTAATGAAAGATTTCTTTAAATACCATGATTCAATTTCTTTACAACAATTTTTTACACTCTCTCTCATTGCTTTTTATTTATCTCTCTCTCTCTCTCTCTCTCTCTCTCTCTCACACACACAAACACACACACACACACACATTCTTTTTTATTTTTATTTGTATGTTGTGCTCGACTATCGGCGAGGCACGAAAACGCCTGTGAATGACTTTCTTAGTTTTGAGTACACTTACGAAAGAAATATAAAAACAACAATGAGAGTTACTGATTTATGATGCTCAGTTTGCAGTCAGTTCTGAGTATTATTAGTAACTACGCTCCAGTCCCTAAACCTAGTTACAGAAAGGGAATCAGACGCATTACGTATTCCAGGCCGTAGCAGCCGCGACTTGGAGACACCAGCTGTGGTCACTTCCCAGACCGCTGTAGGATCACATCGGTTCGTCTTCTTCCTGCTGGTACTGTAACTGAGATTTGGCAACAAGGCAACGTATGTTTGGCAACTCTGTGATCGACGAGTTACTTCCTGGTGTGCACGGAATTAAGCCTCAACGTTCACTTGATTTTACCTGTCATTTCCATTGAATAATCTGAGTTATTATCGCTTGAAGGGTAACAAAAGATTGAAAATTTACGGTTTTCAGCCCAGGAAAGTCGTTGCAGGTGGAAACCGCAACTAATCTCGACCTTCAAATAGCGGTTTACGAGTTCTAGTTACTATTGCCCTCGTAATAGGAAGCTGAGACCCATACCTCCTCGCCAGCCCTGTGGTAACGTGCTGACCTGTGAAAAAGCGTCTGTTACGGTTCGCAGTTCCAGTCTCACTGACTGTAACGTTTTTATCCCTTCTGTGAAAGAGCTACAAGCAGTCAGATCAAACATCAATAAGGAAATCGCAAGAAAATGCTTTCAGCTCATAGTGCAATGTTGAAAAACTTACAATGCTGCACAACAGGTAAGGCCTCTTTCCGCTGCTGCCAAGCGAATTTTGGGTTTCTAGGAAGACGTAACTATATTTATGAAATGCCACATTTGCATACCTCTTGAGTATGACACAGCATACCAATTAAACACAGACCCAATCAAAATCTAAGTGAGTAGTATTTTACTAATTCGTGTCGATAGAGGCATGCTTGTGTACAGATACTTTCGTCGTAAGGTTATCATGGTTAGTTTTATTTCATTTCTTATAATACAGTGCACAATTTTCGTAAGGTTTCATTTAGTGTTGTTAAAACAATAGTAAACATGAGAGAGAAATTAATCATCAACGATATATGCGAATTCTCTGATGTTACCTATGACAGTCTGACAATGCACATGCAGTTTATTGATTACATGCATGTAGAAAACTTGTTCTGAGTTAAAGCTGTCAAACAAAGTTTGAAGAAGAATAAAATATCACTACCACACGACGGCTAATGTAGAAAATACTTTTCTGACATATTATGGCACGATGCGCTCTCCCTGCACATCTTCGAGATGCATCTGCTGCCTGCTGTCTATTAAACCTGAATAGAACAAAATGTCACAGTAGTTAGCCCTTTTTCCACATGCGACTACTTTGGGTTGAGAAGTGAAGGGAATTATGTTCAAAGTTCCATTAGATTGATACCTTCAGCAGAGAGCAGAATTGCGTTTTAAAAAATGTAGCACTGAATGTATTCGAACTCGCGACATCTTATCTATGCTACAAGCGGACACGTAGCTACAGCAGCTCCAGAGCTCGGCAACTATTCCTCCAGAACTTTTGGATTCCACAGCACTGTGAGATTATGCATATGGCCAGGTCTTGACTTCTGAGAGACAAACAGTTACAGCTTTTCTTTTGGACTGAACGACGTTTTCTAGTAACAGATAGCGCAATAGAATAGCTCAAGTGGAAAGGAACACTTCCTATTTAAACTTCTGCATCCTACACTGTTGGCAGTTGTGTGTAGGTGGCAGTTACGTGATTTTATTTCTGTGATTACAAAATAGTCGAATGTATGCACTGGGTAGCCGAGGCAGCTCGTTCATGGTGATTCGGTCAACCAAGTAAATGAATTTACTGAACATGCTGCAAATTACTACAGGGAGCCTGTGTGTCAGAATTCTCATCCAGTGTGGCGCAACTGCGTTACGATAGAAAAATGACTCGCAGAGAAGAGGATTTCGTGGTCTGTTGGACGGATGGTAGGTTGTTATACCTATGGTCTGGGTTCGATTCCCACTTCCGTCAATGATTTTAGATAGGGAGAGACAGATTCCATTCTCTCCTGGCTACACCAAGTGAAGGAGATATAATGGCTGCGTGGTCTGAAAATTCACATTAAAGATGATATTCCTTCTTTACCAAGTAGACGGTAGGTTGAACCACAATAAAGTCTGGAGTGGCGACATGTAGAAACTCTATCACCAGTAACCTTTCTTATACTAGTTATTTATTTCAAGTGACGACACAAACGCTATGTATGGTCACAGGACACTTATTCCATCTTTTATTTGAGCTTCTGTATGTCGATAAAATTGGTTCTAAACTGGGAATGCAACTCAGACCGCCCTTAACGCGGAATTTGATCCCTTCGTGGCAATACAGCTCGGCTACAATTTGTTGTTTGTTCAAAACTGCAGATTCCTCAACACCTTCACATATTACGCGTTAATGGGATCGAATCCTGGCCCAGCACTAAAGATGTAATTATGTATTATCAAGCTCTATCATGAGAACACCTATCTGCTGGTGGGTAATAATTTTGATTTTTAATGTATTTTCATTCGTTGTCAACACTAACGATATCTGACTTTTTACCTCCCAGTGAGACACAGAACTATTTGCGAGATGACTGTAAGTTCAAGATGCTATTCTGAGCAGCTGGTGGAGAAAAATTCGGTAGCTGACGTCTCTTTGTGTGTAGTCAACAACGATATGTGTGGGGCTCTATTCCCAGTGAGCGCTGAACTCTTCGTCATATTATTTCAGTTCATCGTGTCATTTAATGTTCATACATATTCTCAACTAGCTGCTCGTGAATAACTTTAATTTTTAATGTCATTTTGTGCTAAATAGTTCAAATGGTTCAAATGGCTCTGAGCACTATGGGACTTAACTTCTAAGGTCATCAGTCCCCTAGAACTTAGAACTACGTAAACCTAACTAACCTAAGGACATCACTCACATCCATGCCCGAGGCAGGATTCGAACCTGCGACCGTAGCGGTCACGCGGTTCCAGACTGAAGCGCCTAGAACCGCACGGCCACACCGGCCGGCCCCCACCATCTGGTATCAATGCATTACCCTATCATCCATTATATATAATCATTTTCATAGTACACTTGATATTATAGATGAGTAGGACACAAGACAGGACATAGATAATGTCCGTTTGACGTCAACAGTGTGTAACATTTTACTTTTTTTGAATAGGACAATGTTCCTCTCCAATAATTTTTAGATTAGTTACAATAAGCTTACGCTGCAAGAGAATTCGCTTGTATTTTTCAATATGTGGTCTGTTGTCGGTTTGAAGGCCTTCCATAACATCGGCAACTCCACCGAGGGCTGTCTGGAGTAGGGTGGAGATAGCAATGTGAAAGTTGCGAGCTGTAGAAGACGATCTTCATATTCCTAATGCGATTAGGACATCGTATACTCGTGACGACGTTTAGCACCTGTGCAGTCAGTCACCCAATTTCAGAATTCATTTTGAGTAATCCTGCTAAATTCCCAAAATATTGTCTTTTTATATTGATGAGTAATATGGATAGTCGTCACGTTGATGTGCCGTCTACAACGCAAATTTAATGTTACTATCCTAGGAACTAACCTGCAATACGTTTTGTATTTCATAATCGGAACTATCTGCATTAACCGTCATCAGAGCAATGTCAGGGAACAGAATGCAGCAGTGCCTTGCTACCTACTTGAGGACCTGCTTGAGTCGTGTTCTAAGGAAAGGGTAGTTGCTGGTTCACATTATATTACACTAGCGAGAAGTACCGACTTTTCCTTTTCTCTGCAAACATCCAGAACTAAATTCAGTAACTAAATGCTAAGAATATATTTGCATTGTGCCAACTCAAAGATCAATAGATATGGATATAGATATAGATACAGATTTTTATATTTAAAGCCATTCTCGTTCTGCGTTGGAATAAACATCATTCATTATTTGCTTGTTCTTGTTACGATTGTTATTGTCATTCTCTCACTCGCAAGAGTTTTCGCATTCCTATTTGGTATCGATGCACATGAAGAGTGGCTATGAAAGAAGGGAATACTGAATGTTACGTCATGCAGAATACACTCATTTACTTCGGCTCCTCGTGATCTACGCTACAGAAGAAGTGAGATACATAAAGTTGACAGTGTGAGGACAGACCTGGTAGCACAACTGTGCAACTACACAGTGTTACCAGATAAAATGGTGCTGCGGAATCGAAAGTGTAGTACGGACTTTGCCACAGTAGCAGACAGCTGGTAATTTAGGACCATGACCGTGGATTACACTTTGGTCAGTGCTGGTTAGAGTGCTGCAACTGTAAATGGAAGGCTTTGTTTGATAGTCTTATGCTGATGCTGTCTGAATAAATTATGCCATTGGATACAAAGCGGTTTAGTTTTGAGACCTAACCCACGAGGGGGGAAGGCACAGTGGTCTGCTTCAGGAATTCCAAGCAATAAAACACAAAAAACAACCCAGGAAGGGAGACATGCATTTGGAATCTGTTCATCGTTACGGGGTCAAACAAGAGGGTAACATTACTGAAACAATGATCGGGCTACTTAGTATATAATAGAGCATACAGATTTCAAGGAGGAAACGTATGAAGACGCAGACTTCCTCGTTATCAATATGTGCGGCATATCTTTCGTGTTAACGAAAGTAAATTCCCGCTTTACCTCTTCTTACGTGTCAAATGAAATGAATGCCATGAGGAATAGAATATTTGTTGACTGCGTCTCTTCTTGCTTCCATCCTTACCAACATATTTCTTCATTCTCGTGGTAATCATGACATTCTATGTGTATGCTGCAAAAGATTGCAAGTGGACAAATTCGACATCGAGGTGCAAAGCGTTATATTCAATTCGAATAAGCTTCCGGTGTATTTTTACTTCGTTTGTATTTTTAGATGATTATGAACGTTACGGAAAAGTATCTCACATGCTTTATGTTGAATGAGAAACATTGAATGATCCGTTTTGCTTTCCCTACGTTGAAATGATATAATGTCGGCGTCAACAGCCTTCTTCCACGCCGGAAGCTGAAACTTGTATGATTCTGGATTAATGATAATTGAATGTCTCATATGTATACATAGCCCACAAGGCGACGTCAGGAACCATCAGGGGAGAACGCCGCATCAAAACCAAACGTGCGCGCGCGTCTCCACTCTGAAGAACCGTATCGGAGAATCACGGCAAGCATTTCGCTGAAGAGCTGCCTCGTCAGAGAGCCTAGAAATGGCAGCGTCGTAGCAAGTATTTGTCAACACTCTGATAGTGCATTTACTTCCGGGTGTAGGTCGGCGTTACCTCGCTAAATTCACTTGACATTCGTTTTCCACATCGAAGACTCGTACGATATAATCCACTGCAAGATGACACAATTAGAAAGTATATTTAATTTCTGGACTCCAAGAACGGCGTTCTTCACATAAGTAACACCTGTTTGTGTGTGCATTCGGGAGGACGACGGTGCAATCCCGCGCCCGGCCATCCTGATTTAGGTTTTCAATGATTTCCCTAAATCGCTTCAGGCAAATGCCGGGATGGTTCCTTAGGAAGGGCACGGCCGATTTCCTTCCCCATCCTTCCCCAATCCGAGCTTGTGCTCCGTCTCTAATGACATCGTTGTCGACGGGACGTTAAAACAGTAATCTCCACCTCCTCTGTTCGTGTGTTTAAGGTTGCGTTTTGAGGCTCAGGCAACATCGCAGTGACTACATTCCGCCTCTGGCCGCCAGTGTGTCGTTAGCTCAGAGGTTCCCTTGTGCGTTGCAGTGCTTGTACTATAAGACATAGCAGTTCGAATCACGGTAGAAGCCGCTGACTACAACATTTTATTTTCCATTTTAATTAATGGAGTTGCAAACTGCTAGTAAAAATTTCTTATGCGAAATCTGAAGAATGCCTTTAAACATCAATCTTCGTCCGATTTCGACTTAGTAAATTAAGTTAATATCATGGATTTCTGCTTTGCAAATTCCAAGGTGCTTCACTGTAAAATAGACCCTGAAAAGATTCAAACCGACTGTCAACGATATAAATTTGAGCTTTGTTCGTCATATAGGTCTAACATGTCAGAAGGTTGTTTATGAAGCGCACATGTTCATTAATATAGTTCCCTTCTTCTAAATTTTTGCAATAGCATTTAACTGTAGACGTTTTCTAACACCGGCGTTAGCAATTCCTTTCCGTTCTCTGAAACCTTCAAAACGACAAATTTTTCTGGTTTAAATCTGATGACCTTAACTATCACTTCCGATCAACAATAAATACTTCATGAACCCATACATGGAACTCCAAATGTGCAGTGTTCCTGCACTGCTACAGAGCATGCATTGCAAGGTATTCACACAGTTTATCGCATAGACTTACCATAAGGAATGAAACAAGAACTGTAATACACTTTACACCACAGACGCTCACTCTGGCTTGACGAAAACATCCAAACATTGACCAAAAGTTGCACAAATAATTGAGTTTGAAAGGAAAAGAAACGAGGTATGAAGCATTTATAAATTCATCGAATGTAGTGAGGTGGTTTAATTTCGTCCCAGTCTATAAAATTAATTTCGGGCCATACTCAGCTCTTGCCGATTAATGTAATATAATACCCGCCTACTAATCAGGGCGTCTGTCTCCGTTGCTTTTGAGCGTGAATGGAAATTGTAGAAATTTTCTGTGGAGCAACATTTAATAATAAAGCGTTTTAAATCATCAAAAGCGATGAGCGGTAGCAGGCGCTTTCGATAAAGAACGGGGGAGTGCAGCGCCGCTGCTGTCGCCACGGCCGCTGCCAGTAGCCAGCAAATGGATCCCGGAGCTTTGCCGCATACGGCGTCCAGAGGAGGACAGTCTGCAGGAAATCTGCCGCAAAATCGTTACTGGATAAAATTTTGATATCGGTGTGTCACAAAGCGAAATAGATTGAATCTGCGCTACCATTACATTCACGTCTTCAGCATTCAGACAGAAGAGGCTATAAAAATATTTTATGCCAGCTGCTCTCGATCCACTGACATTATGAACAGAAACAACGCACGCTACCGCTAGACCACAGGCGTAATCAGCCTTGAGTTTCTCTATCATGGGACAAGTTTTCCTCCAGGAAGTGCCGCAGTCTACAGTGTTGCCAGATTGTGCAGATAACCGGACTTAGAGAATTAGCGAGTTGGCCAGTTTTTTTGTCCCATGTCGCGATCGGCGCGGACTTAGCCTCTGAAGCGGCCGGCCGCCGGTCAAGTTTTATGTCAAAGAGTGTACCTCTAGTGCGCGTGCTCTGGACACTCCCTGTTTACCGTCTAGTGCGCCTGGTTGCAATTTACACACCGCGGCTGAGAGGAGGGGTGCTCGGCTCTCGCGTAATTTCCACCACGGTTGGCGCATCTTGTGGCAGAGCGACACTGGCTGCTTACATGGTTAAATCTTAGTTACAACATTGCCGCACAGAATTGATACGCGTATTTGTAGACTTAGAGAAAACTTTTGACGATGTTGACTGGAATACTCTCTTTCAAATTCTGAAGGTGGCAGGGGTAAAATACAGGGAGAGAAAGGCTATTTGCAATTTGTACAGAAAGCTGATGGCAGTTATAAGAGTCGAGGGACATGAAAGGGAAGCAGTGGTTGGGAAGGGAGCGAGACTGGGTTGTAGCCTCTCCCCGATGCTATTCAATCTGTATATTGAGCAAGCAATAAAGGAAACAAAAGAAAAATTCGGAGTAGGTATTAAAATTCATGGAGAAGAAGTAAAAACTTTGAGGTTCGCCGATGACATTGTAATTCTGTCATAGACAGCAAAGGACTTGGAAGAGCAGTTGAACGGAATGGACAGTGTCTTGAAAGGAGGATATAAGATGAACATAAACAAAAGCAAAACGAGGATAATGGAATGTAGTCGAATTAAGTCGGGTGATGCTGAGGGAATTAGATTAGGAAACGAGACACTTAAAGTAGTAAAGGAGTTTTGCTATTTGGGGAGCAAAATAACTGATGATGGTCGAAGTAGAGAGGTTATAAAATGTAGACTGGCAATGGCAAGGAAAGCGTTTCTGAAGAAGAGAAATTTGTTAACATCGAGTATAGATTTAAGTGTCAGGAAGTCGTTTCTGAAAGTATTTGTATGGAGTGTAGCCATGTATGGAAGTGAAACATGGACGATAAATAGTTTAGACCAGAATAGAAGCTTTCGAAATGTGGTGCTACAGAAGAATGCTGAATATTAGATGGGTAGATCACATAACTAATGAGGAGGTATTGAATAGAATTGGGGAAAAGAGGAGTTTGTGGCACAACTGGACCAGTAGAAGGGATCGGTTGGTATGACATGTTCTGAGGCATCAAGGGATCACCAATTTAGTACTGGAGGGCAGCGTGGAGGGTAAAAATCGTAGAGGGAGACCAAGAGATGAATACACTAAGCAGATTCAGAAAGATGTAGGCTGCAGTAGGTACTGGGAGATGAAGAACCTTGCACAGTATATAGTAGCATGGAGAGCTGCATCAAACCAGTCTCAGAACTGAAGACCACAACAACAACAACATCTACTGAGCAACGCATCCGATAAATTGTAATAGGCTGGGAGTACCTGCGAGGCAAACTGAACCACATACGTGCCAAATGGTGCGGTAGTGGCAATTCTGTCCTTCATCGCCTTTTTGGAAGCCGGACGGAGTGGCCGAGCGGTTCTAGGTGCTTCAGTCTGGAACCGCGCGACCACTACGGTTGCAGGTTCGAATCCTGCTTCGGGCATTGACGTGTGTGATCTCCTTATGTTAATTAGGTTTAAGTAGTTTTAAGTTCTAGGGGACGGATGACCTCAGATGTTAAGTCCCATCGTGCTCAGAGCCATTTGAACCTTTTTGAACATGCACCTTACATGCAAGAAGGTGTAGGGTGGAACTATCGCATACAAGATCTACACCGCTTTAATGCTGGTGTCAACTTTTCTGATTACACCCTGGCACGTAATGACGTGACTTTGTATATAGGCCTCAAGTTGGTGAGCTGAAAATACAGGGGCTCTACCAGTAACTTAGCTACTCTGAGACAATTAAGCACAATTCTGTTCCTGTTTCGTCCTACTGATAGGATATTTCTAATGTCTTGCCTGCACTGTGAACTCGTTATGTACACAAGATTTCCAGTTGCCATCGGATGCAGCCTACCAACGTTTCCTGTACATTTTTCCACATATATACTGAAAGAGCTGATGTCACTATCTCGATAACGGTTACTTCTTTTCATGCATAAGCTGATCGACCGGAGGGAATGCCATTGTTTGTATCACGAGTTGGTGCAAGTGCAGATTGAGGGATAGGCAAAGTCTTATTGCTGCGACAGTCTGACTACTTCCCTCGATTGGTCGTCGCACTGCTCCATGGTAAATGTGATCGTTCCTCTCTCTTCTGTTCTTCCTCATGCTCCAACATCCGCTTCCATACGCCACCAGAAGCTCCGGTGCCGGCTGCGGTTACGGTGTTCTAGCTGGGAAAATCATTGAGAACTTCCCATGGCCTCCACGAGCGCTGAGTGTGTTGCTGCCGGTCTGTTGTCGATGGACGCACGGCTACTGCATAAGCGGCCGGGTAGCTGCCCTCCCCGGAGAGCATACTGAAAAATTTTATGTGGCTCCTGTCCTAACTATTGCACCCTATCAGCGTGGCCGCGCGGGATAGCCAGTCATGTCACGGTTCGCGCGGCTCCCCCCGTCAGAGGTTCGAGCCCTCCCTCAGGGATGGGTGTGTGTGTTGTCATTAGCTTAAGTTAGTTAACGTTAGATTAAGTAGTGTGTAAGGGACCGATGACCTCAGCAGTTTGGTCCCATAAGATCTTAGCACAAATTTCAAATTTCCTATCAGTGTGTCTCAACAAGATCAATGTAGGTCTTCCTCACACACGTAACACGAACGCAAGCGACCGAGTGACACTAGGCTCGAAATTTGAAGTAAAGAACTCTCCGCGAGGACAAGGAAGTTGATGCTTCGGAGTCTCGGCGAAGAATTACACCCCCCGTCTTATTCAAAATAATTCCAGGAGCCATGCTATAGTCTCACAACCTTTTTCACCATACTAAATCAACACGGTGGTTGTATTCAGTTAATTCACTCTAGCCACAGTTTGTTCTTATGCTCATTGAAAGGGAAAAAATTCCTATTTTCTTCGTATTCTTGCGCAGAACGACATATTTTGAGATGTAGTAACAAAGAATGCAGATCCTATCTTAAATAGGTCTTACTTTGCTCGTGATCACCGTTAATGGAAAATATTTAGTAGTTATACAAATTTCCAGTATCAAAATCGTTTGTGGTGAATCCTCTTATGACATTGTGCTGCTGACGTATGTAGTAAGTCTCTAGTTTATCAATGGGTAAACAAATTTTCTCCCACTGGCAACTGACGTTTGTTGTTACAGAAAGGGTCTCCGGCCCAAGAACTACTGTTACAAAAATTTCCAAGTCATGGATACACATTTAGCCACTATGAACGAACTCTACCACAAACGGAACAAACGTTGGAGGTAAAGAATAATAGGAAAATTACCAAATAGGTTGTTGGCATGGATGAGTTTTAGATCAAATTTTTGTGGACACTGCAATAAACATCACTTCATATAGTTGTTGCCTGAGGTTCGATTCTAAGGTGTTGGTAGCATTAAATGAACTATCTGAATTTGTAACTGTGGCAGTTTTGGGACTTATATTTCTTTCTCAGGAACCGTAAGGTACATGATGATTTCACACACGCTTGCAAAAAGTTAATAGCTAACAAACAATTCTCTGCTGTACCCCTCTGTTTCTCTCTCCCTCTCAGGGAATTGTTTGTTAGTTACCAAGTTCTGGAAGCGTGTGTGAAATCATACTCACTAACTCAGGAAGACTTACACCATGTTTTTCTACTCAAATGAGTCACAGAAACAAGTAGCCATGAGCAGATAGTCGGATTCGGAGAAGGCAGAAAACGCATGAGATTAGAAATATTTATCTCTTCTAAGGTGGATATTGTTACTTATAGGTATGTATTTTTTTCTAGTAGTGTGCAGTATACTACTGACATATTACACATGTTTGTTGTCCGTAGCAGATATGAAAGGTGGCACGAAGACCGTTTTCACGCTTAAAAGGCAAATAATGCCACGTATTCGTAGGAAGAGTATTATAAATACTTTAAATAATAGCCAGCGCCCGCAATAAATGTTGTAGGTATCTAATTGCACACGAAATCCACCTTATACAAATAGTATGGTCGTCAACGCGGCTGCTGAAACAGTAGTGCAAATTTTGATCCGTCCACTTGTGATTTGTCACCACGTTTTCTGTTATTGATTGAGCTGTTTATCTAATTAATTTTGTCCTGTCAGAACTAACCCACTAACGTCACATTTACGAGGCTACCGAGCCAACTGAGTCAGTGCATTTTCTTCTGTGGTAATAAACCTGACACCTTCGTTAACAAAAATTTATAAACTGCAACAAATGATGGTATTCTTTTCTATAACTCGGGCGCCCAATAAAGTGTTTTTGACTACATCGCAAAGTGTACGGTACTGGGTTTCGCAGAGCCCGGCAATAGACCACTAATTCACAGCGTCTATTAAATTTTCAGTGTGAATTTTGTGAAGTTTGCTTTGCTGTCAGTTATTTCTTATTGGCAGCAGTAAAAAAAATCTCCCACTATAGCTGTGTTCATGGATCACATAATCGAGTACAGAAAAACTGCCAGGAAACTTCATCCGACACTACAGATCATCCAATATATGCATGCTGAAAGGTCGTCCGAGCAACAAGATGGGCTGTGTTTTTCGCTGACGGCAGTCAGTCACGATACTCGAGTAACAGAACAAGTGTGAATAATTCGATATTTTTTCACGTAGCACACATAAAAATAATTAAAGTATTACGTAAATTATCTGCTACAGATACTAGCACATATACAACAAATTTTAAATAGGGTACATTAGTATTAAATCTATTGACAACAAAATTACAGGAAGTAACGGAAATACCTGCTGGTTCAATCATTTCACCATCCTTAATACCTATAACAGACTCAAATACTTGTTAGAGATGTGCCTAATGTGAACAAACTGCATGTATTATTCCCGTAAAGTCCTTGTGTGAATCGTCAGAGGTTTCTGTACTTTTGAAATGTAACTATTAAATGAAGTCCTTCAGCTCTTATGGCAGCCAATAAAGTCAGCATTAAGCGTAGGTTATCGTGTTTTTGAGTCTCCTGAGTCTCTGTAGCGTCGATGAATAAGATTCAAAAAGATATTTCTTCCTACAGGGGCTCTTACAATATCACAAAACTTTTCTGTGTCATTTTGAATCGTCTAGTATATATACAGGCTGCGGAGAAACCATTTTTAAAAACTTCTGGGATAGTGGTTGCAGAAAATAACTACTTAACGTGAGAAAATGTTTATCAGAAACGATTATTTGTTTTACAGAGACAGCAGTCAGTGCAAGTTGTAATTGTCTTACAGACAGACATAATTCTGTGAGTCACTGAATATATGTTCTTCTTCAAGCTTACTTTAATTACATTGTTTGAAACCACTTTGGTACAACCTTCAGCGTTCCAGTGTGCCGACAAGGGGTGTTCAATGCAACATCTTGTGATAAATGTAACTGCGTTTGCAACATGCTAGGAACTCAGTGGAACAATGTAAAGCCTGTGTAACTACGTATACAGAATGTCAAGGTGCGACTGTAAACTGCTGCTGTACGTTCCTCGCACTGTTTATCTGCAGTTAACTAAGATGTAAATTAACATTATATAAATGTAGAAGCATGACTGAAAAGACGTTAGACGACATATGTGAAATTAAAATTCAGTACAAATGTTTATTAAATAAATACAAAGCTGACAACTGCTACTGACGAGAGCTGAAATGTGGGCACAGAGCGCTTATCCTGCCTCTGCTTGTAGAAAATCTCTGTCTTCAATATTTCTCAGAAGTGTATTCATTTCTTCTTGTCTCCAGCTTGCTGCTGCTGCTGCTGCTACTGCTGTTACTTGCCTTTGAGCCACTGCTTTCACATGTCATAAAAGAGTGCACACAATAATGCGCTGCAACACAGAAAAAAAACTTCGCACAGAACGCACGCAACAATGATTTCTACCTTGCGGTCCACTTTCAACTCTGTAGATACATTGCTCGGCAATACGCGTTTGGCATCGCGTGTTCACCAATTCTATGTAAACGGTAGATGATATTCGGTGTTTCAAGAAGAACGCCACACATTTATGGCGTATCTACATACTAACGTCGTGGACCGATAAGCATACTGCGTACGTGACCGCCGTTAGTCGCCGTTATTGACAGGATGCATGCGTTTTCCATCAAACGGTATTTTATATTGTCTCGATACTGGAAACCTCTGTTGAAGTATTATTGTGTATTTCTAAAAATTCTGGAAGATTCCCATGAATATTTATACATATTCCGGAGAAGTAGTTAATTTAAGGACAGTCATAAACTAGTTCTTTCAATGTTTCAATAACTTGTTTAAGAAGTGAGCATATTAGAATGCACAAAACTGTCGGTGAAAACATGCATTGCTCTCGGTTAAGAACTTCTGAGCGATATAGGTAACTATCTGCTGAGATGATAGTGCTCTTCGGCCGCGAATCCGATTGTAACCTTAAAAGCTCTGCAGTGACAGTTCTCGGATTTATATTCGCCTCCTGTTGGTTCTCGAGAAAATAATTCTACATATTTTCGAAGTTTCCGATCTTGGCGATCACTAATAGACGCTAAGGCGACCGTTCAGATTATGTTGTCCAATTAGACCATGTCGCCGCTTTCTGCGAGAATCTTTAAACAGTAAGTTACCCATTAGCGTGGCAGGCCAAGTTACTTTTATTGAATACTGCACTACATGTCAGAATAACACAGACACATGACACTATTTTTCAACATAGTCACCAAGTCTTTGTAAACAACGGTCGGAACGTTTTAGCCACCATCTGTTCTCCCAGCTTACCGAAGAGATGGAAATCGCATGGTGCAAAATGTGAAGATCCAAATCAGTGTCACCGTTTCTGTACTGCCTGTCAAATTTTTGGCATCATGTCCCACTGGCTGGAGGCAGCACTGCATTTGGTCCATCCACCGCCAGTATTTCGTGGTGAACCTGTGCGCCGATTACACGTTGTGCCCGCAATAACTGTACTCTTCCGCATACTTCAACGTAGGAATACGTTTCCAGTTGCCACGTTTCAGTCGCACGCTCTGATGTCCCCTGTTATCCGTACCGCGGCAGAAGTCTGTCGTCGAGGAACCCGGAATATGTACTCTCTTCTGATTGAGATCCACGCTGGTTGCGCGATGATCCTTGCATGGGATGACATGTCGCTACATAACTATAATTTTAAATAGCAAAATCTCCTCTAAACGCCTTGTAATTTTTAAGCTCACCGGACAAAAAGTTAATCACCCCAGTGCGCACGCGCAGATGAGTCGTTAAGTCTGTACGTACGGCTCAGCTATCGAGTCACGGGCTCAAACAGCGCGCACAGCCTCTACACGAGCATAAGGTACTATCGATCAGTGAGTCATTTATGTTTGAAGCGATCATTGTGTGTAAAAGTGGGTAGTTGTTTTCAAGAACCCATAGATGCTTTCAGGCTCAACCACTTCGAGAAATTAGTTATTGCACAACATCTGTTGGAAACGATACATATCATCAACGTGTTAGAAAATAATGTGGTAGTACTACATAGTGGAGCCAATGGTAAGACCCTAAACGTGTTCGAACAGCTGGAGATATACCTCCATCAAATCAATAGACCAGAATCTATGTTAGATGAATAAACAGATTTCACAAGCCGCAGTTATTTCAGTAATTTTACAGACCTATCCTAAAATTATTCGCCGCACACGTCAACTGGTTAACAATTATACCTCTGAAACTATGAATAGATTCATCTTTGATCACACCAAGTACAATGGCAACTTGAAATGTTTGTAAACTTGTATATGCAAATGTACCTCCTGAGTGAAGTGATATGCATGAAGAGGATGGAGAAAAGAATATCTGATGGTGTTAAAAAGATAATCTTGGATTATGTGGTAAGTTTACTCTGTTCATATATTCCATTATTTCGTACATATTTTCCACATTTGACGTACGAAATTCATAACCTAACATGAAACCTTTTCATGACAGATGTATGTATTTCACCTCATTCAAAAGCGAAAGTAAATCATGTATTAAGACAAGTTACACGTAATGATGGGCTTACAGGGTTCGAAATGCATCGCGTATTTAATAAAACACGAAAATTTGTGACTGATGGCGTTTTTTAATTCATACATCCAGTGTATTGAACATAGTCACGCTTGAAGCTGCAAAATATGGATAACCTTAAAACCAATATTTTTTTTACTCATGACCAGATATTCAGAAATGCAATGGAAAACATTCAAACCAAGTTACAAACACGGACTTCAAAAATCGTATTTCCACTGCTCAACAAAGCATACTTCAAAATAAAGCATAGTATATACCCCTGGATCAGCAAGTGGTACATAAACTGTGCATAAGATGTGTTGTCCTAACGAAAACGCCATTTTGGATGTATACATGGTGAGTCAGTACTTCATCGACAAAGGATATTCTCCGAGTAATTTGGTGTAAGGACCCGTGGCCTCCCGTGGTTCTTACGGAATAGTAAGATTTCGTTTGCTTTATTACCTTCTGTATCGGTATTGCACTGAAAATATCTGCATAGCAGTGTAAATATTGACGGTATGTGGTGTGTGTCTTGTTTAGAAATAACTCGGTTCAATCTCGGGTTGGTTTTTCCAGCAATGTTAGTCGTACGTGGACAGTGATACAAAACAGTATAGATACGTTTACTAAAGAAGAATCGGTCAATATGCATCACTTCTATGGGTTCACCGAATGCCATGGTAATACAGCACGACGGTGATACCCTGAGCTATCCCCGCAGCGACGTCAACCCCTTAACAGAAATTTTGTATGTGTACAAAGGCGCCCACAAATAACCTGATTCTTTCATGTTATTACATTTTGGTGATTGTATATTACAGCCTTTTTCACTTTTGTGAAAGTATTTTCTCAGAAACAAAGATAATTCTCGTAACAAAGCCTGTTAAGACATTGCAACATTATTATATTGTAACGAGCTACCGCTGACCACGGGTCCTTATACTCAAATGCTCAGAAAGCATCCCTGAACAATCTCTTAAATTTTGCTGGTTGGTATCCTGGTACACATATGGTACGTAGCTTCTTCTTCTCCTCCTAGCGTTACGGGTGCAGTTCCTCTACATGTGACTTAAAAACATGAAAACAGTTGCCCTTATAACAATAACTCTACATCTGTGCAAACAACTGTGAAGTTCATAGCACAGAGTACATCCCATTGTATCATTTATTAACGTTTCTTACTGTTCCATTTAGGTATGGAGCGTGGAAAGAACGATTGCTTAAACGCCTAAGTGGGCGTTGTGATTAGTCTAAACTTGTCCTCTCGATCTTTACGGGACCAACATGTAAGACTCTGTAGTATACTCCCAGATTCATCATGTAAAGCTGATTCTATATATTTACTAAGTAGGCTTTCTCGAAATAATTTGCCTCTATTTTCAAGCATTTGCCAGTTCAGTTTCGTCGGCATCTCCGTGATACTCTCCACTGGACAAACAAATCTGTGAGCATACTGCTGCCTTTCTGTTTTTCGTTGAATATCCCCTCTTAGTCCTATCTAGTACGGGTCCCACACACTTCAGCAAATTTCTAAGGTGGGTCGTACGGGTCTTTTGTATGCAGTCTCCTTTCTACACTGTCCGCGTGCTTAGCTGAGTGCCGGCACGATAGTTCAGCATGTCTCTCCCTCTGTAATAAAGAAACTGAGTTAACGGAACGACGATGAACTTGAACAAGCGTCGTGGAACGTCCGCCCCGAACAAACAGAACGAATAATCACGAACAAAATGAGCTCAAGGAAGAAAAAAAAAAAAGTGGTAGCGTACTTGCCTCCCATGCAGCGGGCCCGGGTTCAATTCCCGGACGGGTAAGAGATTTTCTCCGGTCGTGGACTGGGTGTTGTGTTGTCCTCATCGTCATTTTATCCTCGTCACCGGCGCCCAAGTTGCCCAGTGTGGCGTAGACTGAAATAAGACTTGCACTCGGCTGCCGAACTTCCCAGGATGGGCCGCCCGGCCATCAATGCCACACCATGATTTCATTTCATTTTTTTCCTTTTGTATACTGATTGCATTTCCCTAGTATCCTACTAATGAACCGAAGTCTGACCCCTGCTTTACCTATGACTGAGCCTAAGTGAGCGTTCCATTTCATATCCCTGCGAAGTGTTACAAATGGTTCAAATGGCTCTGAGCACTATGGGACTTAACTTCTGAGGTCACCAGTCCCCTAGAACTTAGAACTACTTAAACCTAACTAACCTAAGGACACCACATACATCCATGCCCGAGGCAGGATTGGAACCTGCGACCGTAGCGGTCGTGCGGTTCCAGACTGTAGCGCCTAGAACCTCTCGGCCACTCCGGCCGGCGAAGTGTTACACCCAGGTACTCTTATGAGTTGATTGATTCCAGTTGTGACTCACTGATATTTTAGTCATTGGATACCACGTTAACTTGTGAAGTGCACAATTTTACATTTATTAACATTTAAAGCAAGTTGTCAGTCTCTTCACCACTTCGAAATCCTATCAAGGTCTAACTGAATACTTTCGCAGTTCCTTTTGCGGGTAATACCTCATTATAGATAACTGCATCACTTGCGAAAAGTCTCAAGCTATTAAAATATTGTACGCAAGGTTATTACTATACAACAGCTGTCCCACAACAGTTCCCTGAAGCATAGTCGAAGCTACTTCTACAAATATAGACGGTATGCGTTGTGTGTCTTATTTGGAAAGAAAGTTATTCCGTTCATTAACGGTAGTTGCTGTTAACTTTACTCTTGGTCCTCAAGCTTGCACTCCGTACTTCTATGTCCAGTATTCGGTTGGCTTTTCCAGGAATCTTAGTTGTACGTTGTTATACACAACAGTATGGATAGGTTAACTGACGAGGAATCGGCCAATATGCACTACGTACATGGGTTCAATGAATGGCAGTATGCTGAGCTGTTCCCATCGTTGCCTGGAGCGTCTCCAGACACATCATACGCCTGAATTCTTACTAAATGGAGTAGAATTGTCTTCTGTGATGCCCCCGCAGTGGATACCAACCAAACTGTCGTCCGCCATACTGCCCGAAAACCAGGAGTGATGGTCTGGATTGTACATTTCTTTTCATAGCAGGTATCCACAGCACCCTTAGGGCACAGCTGTACTTCGACTATATTCTATGCCCTGCTTTGTTACCCTTCATGGTAAGCCATTCTGGGCTTACATTTCAGCAATGTAATGCACACCTATACAGTGCGAGAATTTCTTCTGCTTGGTTTTGTCCTTATCAAACCCTACTATCGACAACAACAACACCAGATCTCTTCTCAATTGAGAACCATTGGAGCATTATGCGCAGGTACCTCCAATTAACTCAGGATTTTGACAATGTAGAGCGCCAAAAAAAGGACAGGAGGAAATCCAACAATACTCTCCGTCAATGAGAAGCCGAATAATTGCCTGCAGAAGGGCCAGAGGTGGACCATTGCGTTACTGACTTACCCAGCCTGTGAAGCTCTTTCTCTCAAATAAATCATCCAATTTTTCTGAAAGTGTTATAATTTGCTCGTCCGCCAATATCTAACGATTTCCGTCCCATTCGGATAATTCCTTTGTAGAGCATCGTTTTCTTGTTTTTTTTTTCATTTTTCTTAGAGTGTATATACTAAGAGTCGACTACAAATGGATCTCAATTATATTGGCCATTAGTTTTATGGTTCGCTTCTGATACGCTTCTTGTGATCTGCGCTTTCTGTCAACCACTGGGAATCGTTTTTAGTTCAAGGGATCTATGACAGATTATGGTCAAAAGTGGGCTAACTCAGACGGAAATATGGTATAGGATCTGATCGGGATTCCATCGTGTGCTGAATTTTGTTAAATTTTAGCGGTTTGAGCTGTTTCTCAACACCACTGACACAACCTTGCAGTGATGCGAGAATTATGAAGGAACAATATTCCTAGTTAAAACTGCATCATTTTAGTTATTGCTAGGTGGAAGGTACATGATTATTATAAAATTTTGTACTAAGTAAGATACACCAAAAGAAGCAAGTGCTAGTCACAAGTTACGTTACAAAACACACAAAAAAAATTTAAGGTGAATAAGCGTAACGAGTTTTAATTTTAGGACAGAGTATGCATGATAATGTTACCGATGACAATGCCGCTGAATGGGAGATACTAAATCCGGTTTTCCGAAATACCTTTACCAAAGAAGAGGAAATAAATACTCCAGAATTCGAATGAAGAAAACTGCTGCCGACGTGTGGAAATTAGTCGTAGACATTCTCGGTATATCGAAACAGCTAAAGCCACTTAATAAAGGTCGAAATAGTATCCTACTATGGTTCCTTTCAAGGTGCGCTCGTGTTATACGTTACAGACCCATGTCACAGACATCGATTTTCAATAGGATTTTGGAAGATACTCATACTGTATCCGAGCATTTTGAATTGCCTCGCAGAAAACAAACCATTGACACATAGTTAGCGCGGATTCAGTAAAATCGTTCTTGTGAAACACAACTAGCTGTTTATTCTCATGAAATAATGAGTGGCCAGCAGCTGTGGTCGAGCGACTCTAGGCGCTTCAGTCTGGAACCGCGCGACCGCTACGGTCGCAGGTTCGAATCCTGCCTCCGTCATGGATGTGTGTGATGTCCTTAGATTAGTTTGGTTTAATTAGTTCTAAGTTCTCTGGGACTGATGACCACAGATGTTAAGTCCCATAGCGCTCAGAGCCATTTGAACCAAATAATGAGTGTTATCACAAGGGGATATCAAATTGATTCCATAGTTCTACATTTCCTGAAGGCTTTCGATACCGTTCCTCACAAACGACTTCTAATCAGATTGCATGCCTGTGGTAGTTGTGCTGCTGAATAGTTGACTTCCTGTGAGTAAGGTCACAGTTCGTAGTAATTGACGGAGAGTCGTCGAGTAAAACTGAAGTGATGTCTAACGTTCCCCAACGACGTGTTATAAAAGCTCTGCTGTTCCTAATTTAAATAAATGATTTAGTAGACAATGTGACCGATCCTCTTAGACTGCATGTAGATGACGCTGTCATTTATCGTCTAGTAAACTGATCCAAATATGAAAATTAATTGTAAAATTATTTAGACGAAATATCGGTGTGGCGGGAATAGTGGCAACTGAACCTAGAAAATGAAACATGTGAGATCATCCACGCGGGTACTAAAAGAAGTCCATCAAATTTAGGTTACATGGGAAATCTCATATATCCAAAGACTGTCAGTTCAGCTAAGTATCTAGGCATAAGAGTTACGTACGAGCAACTTTGATTAGAATGATCACATTGATAATGTTGTGGGAAACGCAAACCAAAGACCAAGTGTTATTGCGAGAACACTTGGAAGATGTAACGGATTTCGTAAGACTCGTTACACTACGTTTGTCAACCCTCTCTTAGAGTACTGCTGTACGGTATGGGCTCCTTACGACATAGGATTGAAGGAGGACGTCAAAAAAGTCTAAAGAAGGGAAGCTCGTTGTATATTAACATGTAACAGGAATGAGAGTGTCACGGATATGATGCGAGAGTTGGAATGGCAATCATTCGAACAAAGGCGCTCTTCGGTGCGGCGAGATCTTTTACGAAATTTCAATTTTCAACATTCCCCACGATTGCAAAAATGTTTTGTTGATGCACGGGTACATAGGGTGATACTGTCATCATAATAAAATAAGAGATATCAGAGGTCACTCACACCCATGTGTCCTTCCTTCCCGCCTGCTGTTCGAGAGTGGAGCAGTAGAGAAATAGTGTGAAAGTGGTTTGATGAACTCTCTGCCAGGGACTTAAGTGTGAACTCCAGAGCAGTAATGTAGATGACGATATAGGTATCCATCACGAAAGAAGGAAAAGTAGGATATAAACGTTAAAACTAGTAAAACCAGTGCGGTATGCATATTTAAAATGGAATATCATAGTGCGTTATCCGGACAACTGGTGGCGCGCTTGCTCTTCTTCGGCAGTAGTGCATTTCGTTCATGTTGGTCTTTTGCATGGCGGCGTCGCAGCGCCTCGTTCAGGGTCGCACAGCACTTCACTAGGCCGGAGCTACCGGTCGAGTGGAGACTCGGGCAGCAGGTAGCCAATGCCTTAGTGAACAGGGCCATGTAAAATCGGTGCAGATTTCACAGATTTCAGGTTGGGTGTAAATTTAAATACTGGGAGCAGTTTTCACATATCCGACGCTGCTGAAGTATTGGTTATTCTTCGTGTTTTACTGTCCCTATTAATAAATATCGATAAAACGAACATCGTGTTTGGGATCTCTGCGTCGAATGCGCACGTAAAATCACTCTATAAAAATAATTTTGTTTTAAACATTCTGTAGACGCTGTCTGTCGCCTGAAAGACGTAATGACCAAGCGAGCTAAACTGCAGCACATGCGCATTGCGCAAGATTTTGAATATCCTCTTGACCCTGGCGCTAGTCGATCTTAACTATCTGAGGTTAATTTAGAAGTTTATTTCATTTCTCGCTGAAAATATCTTTGGATATTATACAAAATTTATTCTTTTACTTAAAAACTGTAAAAATTGACGTTTGTATACATTTTACCTCAAATTTTTGTGAATTTGTGAGATAGAGTTGCATGTGGTATCCTGGTACGTTCTGTTCGTATGTGTTTCCGATGATCAATGAGTTGGAGCAAATGAGATGTAACATGGAAAGCATGCGTTTCCAGACGTATGTTCATATAACATGATTTTTTCGTCTACGTGTGAGGAATGAGTCCTGCAATTTTTGCAATACATTTTTGTTACAATATATATATAGCAGTACATTATGTGAGTAGTGCCCCTACTCCATTATTTCCGTTAGTGGTCATTCTGAATATCTCACCGAGCGAGATGGCGCAGTGGTTAGGACTCCGCACTCGTGGCCTGGAGAACGACGGTTCAAACCCGCGTAGATATATCTTAATTTAGGTTTTCTGTGATTTCCCTAAATCATTCGGCATACGGCGGGATGGCCATCCTTCCCTCATCCGAGCTTGTGCTCCGTCTGTAGTGACCTCGTTGGTGCCGGGACGTTAGAAACTAATCTCCTTATCCTTCTGCGAATGGATCTTTTCTGGTCCCCTACTTAATTTTCACAACGAACTCCAATATAGTTAATATGTATTTTAATTCTTACGGTATGCCTAGGGAATATTGAAACTAGTTTAGAAATCGTCTAAATATTTCGTCGACGCCCAAAGGCTATATCTATTCTATTTGTCTTTCTCGTCATATTAGTTTATCTAATTGTTCGCACTAGCTCTCATTTCCTGTATTTGGGGGGTATTCCATAACAGCTGATAAGTCTCTTTGGGAACTCTTCGCAGATTTCTTCACTCTTACTGCACGAAGAACTGGCTAATCTTAATAGCCTCTGTGCACATTTCTCGCGCAATGTGCTGCAGTTGTTGGCGTCTCTGCCAAGCAATGTTCGCTAAAGGCATTGAGCGGAATCCAGCAACCATCAACTTCAGCAGCGTGTCTCACAGTCTGGGGTTCACTGTCAGTTGCATGCACCGCTTCCAGCTTACTGGTAAGGAAATTGGGTGTGGTACTCTAAACTCCCTCTGAAGCAGCTTCAGCTGTACAGGGCATGAAGAAAAGCTATTGGCACGCCACTTACAGTCAAGTGAGAGGCACGTTTCCAGGTCAGTAATTTCTGAATAGGTAGCCATGACTGGACGCGGAAATTTGAGGTTATTTGCGTATCTGAGTAGCGTTATTCGGGAAAGTACCTTCAATACATCATCTCACGTGGTTTTCAGTAGCTTAGCAGCAGTCAAAGCAACCTATAGCTGTTCAGAAATGGCAGCAATGACGTCCACGCTCTCCTATGTTTAATGTTTCAAATGAAAACAAAATCGCACACGAAAAATAATTTTTACTTTCTTTGAGCAAAGCATAGTCAGATGAAAAAAGTGGAATGTTACATAACATTCGTAATACTTGATATTATTAATAATGCACACGTAAACTAACATTTCTAAGAAACGTTTTGATGGAGCAGAAGCCGTTAGTCATCAATAAGAAGTATTTACGTTATCTGAAAAATTGTTATACTTCATATTGTATGATGGAAAGCTATTTGGGCCAAGGTTTGGCTACTAGTCTTTGCGAAGATTTCTCTAGGTCATCTGAGAAAAGACCTGATTTCTTTACAACTGATTTCACTAATGAATAACTGTAGTTGTAAGTAAAATATAAACGACGCTCTTTTGGATAGGTTTACACAGCACTTTCTTTAATTAACACCGCAACTATTACGTGTTACGTGGCTTTCGGCCATGAAACGTATAAATACCGCAGTGTACAACGTATAATAATATAATCAGAGGAAGGAAGTAAATCAGCAATTTCAGGATCAATTTTCGTTTTACAGTGGACGGTGTACTGATCTGAAAGTTCCTGGGAGAATAAAACTGTGTAGAGAGAGCAGGCCTTACCTGCAGGGGGAACAGCGACTGTTGAAATTAAGTTTTTTACGACAGACACAAGTCACCCTCAATATTTTTTCTTGACAGGTTTTGCTCGATTTAACAAGAGCAACATGAGAAACGGTGGAATTTACATTTCAAAGTTTGTGAGTGATTACATTGCTATTATCACAGCCAACTACAATGAACTGTAAATTCCACAGTTTCTGACGATGCTATTGTTAAATTGAGAGAACCCGGTCAATAAAAAAATATTTAGTGCGACTTCTGGATGTCCCGAAGAACTTAAAACTGTGTGCCAGACCAGGACTCAAATCTCAGATTTTTGCGCTTCACGCGGAAGTGCTCCACCGTCTTTTTTTTTTCTTAGTGTTTCTTTTCATATGCTCCTTCTATGTAGCATAATTACATACACATTTTGTGAAATTAATCATTTTCCTTCAAGAATTAAATATACCTCCTTCGTAAAACGTAAAATCAAGTTATTTCCTTTTATGTTATTCCTAGGACTAAGTAAAATAATTAAATAAAAAAACAGCGAATGTCAGTTCTTAGGTTTAAAGGCTGAATAACTCTGTTTTACCTCCTTCCCTTCTCTTCTTATTGCTATTTTTTCTTTGACTGTCTTTTTAGGACTTTATACTTCATGATATTCTTCAAACTATTTGCGCAATTTTCCTTTTTTCTTTTTCTACTTCGCTAATTTGTGATGTTCCATTGTTAGATGTATCCAATATCCTTTCTTATTTCAATTGTTTTCTCTTAAGTTCAGCACACTGTCTCTCCTTTCATCCAGTTTACTGCATTTCTCTTGCTGTTAGGTTACGTTGTTTCGTTTGAGTTTAGGAGGTCCGACGATTTTACAGCGTTTGGAGAAGTTTTGTAGATAACGTCAAGCTTCTGTGTAGCCATATTCCACCTCTCTTCCACATTTTCACACACGAGCCTGCGTTCTTCATTATCGTTTAAGTTGCAGGTGGGATATCTTGCTGAATATGCTACTTTTATTTTGTAGAGCTTAAAATTTATAGGTATTTTTCTGCTGACTGCTATGTATCATGTCGATCTCACTGCCAATGGAAGGCCTTGATTATTGGTATTTATCCGGAATGCTGGCCGTTCGTTATGTGTAAGTTTCAGTTGAACAGCATTCCGGTTCTTGCTTTCCATTGATACTTCTGTGACGGTAGTTTTGTCTCCCAGCATTCTGAACTGGATGTAGTTGCGTTGGATTAGGAAATGTTTGAGATGGAAAATTTTGTTTGGTATGTGCTGGACATTGATTGGAGGGGTAACACTGTCTGGACTATTTCATTTACTAGTGTGCCGTTAGACTATTTGGTGTCATTTTCCAAAATATATATACATTCTACACATAAAGAGCTATAATTTTATTACTAATATCACCAAGGGTTTGTCGTCCTTTGTCATTAGCAACCGTTAGTGTATCAGATTTGATAGTGAATAATCCACCGTGGTTCACGGAGCGTCCTATCGCACACATAGGTAGCCTCCTAATTGTTAAAGGTCTCATAATTAATTTTGTTTATTGTATGGTTATTGTCGAGGACTGCTTTGTAGAACTCATCTGACAGCTTGTGAATGTTTTCTTGTATCTACTCTCGTACGTTTGTAGCTTGAGGCAATAGTGTGATCTATGATTCTTGTAAAGCCATTGACAAAGTATCTAATCTTTTCTTTGGTGGCCAAATGCATCTGATTCCGCATCTGGATTAGTTTACTATGTTCATGATAAAAACTTTTTAAAATTTATTTTACTTCCAGACGCGTGCTCATATTTGTGTATGACTTGTAGGACGTCACACACTTCCTATTAATTTTTAGCAGACACCCTAAGTCGTCTGCATTGCACTACATATTATCTTTCTCCCTAGTATATGTAAACTTTGTAGTTTTTCTATCAAGGTGGCGAGTATGGGTTCGATCTCAATAGCAAAGAGTGACAGTGACGCTGAGTAACCTGTCTCACAGGGATTTGTATCTTAATTGCTTCAGTTAGCTGTCTGTTAAACATCATTTTGTTTCACCATTAGTGAATGAGTTTTTTATTAGGTAGATAAACTGATGTGGAAAGTAAATACCCCCTATAACCTTGTATAGATACTGGTGGTTTACTTTATCAAATGCTTTTTCAGAGTCTAAAGAAACATTACATATTGAATTTTCCAGGCTTAGACAGTTGACGTTATGTTTCTATATTCTTTTTTGTGTTGCAAAAGTTTCGTACCATTGTTACCACTTGTTTGGTACGGCCCTGTCACTGTGTCCATTAATATTTTCAGTATTTGCCCAATGATCCACGCCATTATTTTACAACTGATGTTCAATAGAGTAATTAGTCTTAGGTTCCCAAATGTTTTATTTCCTAGGCTTTTGAGAACTAAGACGATTATCACTTCTAAAATCCCTTTGTTATGTTACCATTCAGATCCATTACTTCTCTGTGTATATACAAAAATTTGTTCGTCATTAGTGCCAAGAAAATCTTATAAAATGCTGCGGGGATTTCAAGTGGTCCAAGGATTTACTTTTCGGTCTTTTTTCGATCGCGTTATTGACCATTAAAGTCCCAGGTGAGGTCTCACAGACTACAGTCTTTAATTGTTGAGATTACGGCGTTGTATAGTTGTTCCTTCCCGAAGCTGCCGCAATTTCCTTTGTCAGTACCGACCTGAGCGTGACGTGGACCGAAAGTATTACTATTTCTTTCGTCCTAGCGGTCTCTGAGACCGCACCTAAGACATCGCGTTGTGGAGTGCGCAGCCAGCTCTTCGTCTGTTGCACGTGTTACAGACCCTGACTTTGAAGATACTGTTTTAAAGTGGTCTGAGAATAGTTTCGAAAGTGTAGGGATGCATAATGGATATGAATGAATGCACATGGGGGGGTTGGGGGGGGAGTTGTTTTGGGGAAGGAGACTAAACAGCGAGGTCATCGGACTCATTGGATTAGGGAAGGACGGGGAAGGAAGTCTGCCGTGCCCTTTCAAAGGAACCATCCCGGTATTTGCCTGGAGCGATTTAGGGAAATCACGGAAAACCTAAATCAGAACGCGGGATTGAACCGTCGTCCTCTCGAATGCGAGTCCAGTGTCTAACCACTGCGCCACCTCGCTCAGTCGAATGCAGATGATCAGACAGGATGCTGTCGTACATGTCACCTGTCAGAGTCGTATCTATATGTATCACGGGTCCCATATCACTCCAAGTGATAAGCAGGGTATATGGATTCGTGAAAGAGTCGTATCTATATGTATCACGGGTCCCATATCACTCCAAGTGATAACATGCAGGGTATATGGATTCGTGAAGTTGTCTCCATACCCGTACACGTCCATCCGCTAGAGGCAATTTGAAACGAGACTCGTCCGACTAGGCAACATGTTTCCAGTCATCAACGGCCCATGTCGGTGTTGACGGACCTTGGCGAGGCGTAAAGCTTTGTGTCGTGCGGTCTTCAAGGGTACAGGAGTGGGCGTGAGGCTCAGAAAGCCCATATCGATGATGTTTCGTTGAATGGTTCGCACGCTGACACTTGTTGACGGCCCAGCACTGAAATCTGCAGAAGTATGACGAAGGGCTGCATTTCTGTCGCGTTGAACGATTCTCTTCAGTCGTCGTTGGTCCCGTTCTTGCAGGATCTTTTTCCGGCGGAGATTTAAATATTTATCGGATTCCTGATATTCACGGTACACTTGTGAAATAGTCTTACGGGAAAAGCCCCACTTCATTGCTACCTCGGAGCTACTGTGCCCCATCGCTCGTGCGCCAACTATAACACCTCGTTCAAACTCACTAAAATCTTGATAACTAGCAGTAATCGATCTAACAACTGCGGCAGACTCTTGTTGTATTACATAGGCGTTGCCGATCGCTGCCACTTATTCTGCCTGTTTGCATATCTCTGTATTTGAATACGCATGCCTATACCAGTTTCTATGGCGATTCAGTGTATTTGGTCAAACATATGTCGCTGGTCGTCGAAGCCTCTTCTCAAGCAATTTGGTGGTCGGACAGCATAACATCATTCATTTGCCAACAGTACGACCACCTGCTCAAGTAGGTAGGTAATAATCCAGACCCTCGTACTGTTACAAATTTGCATTTGACTGATGTTATTTTGAGGACCATATAGAAATGAACTAATGTAAAAATAAAGAAAGAGAAGACCGAGTATGATCCAAATGCTTTACAATGTGTCTGGGAATGTTCATAGAGAATGACGCGTAACTTCATTTCACACAGAAAAGGAAGAGTCTGAGAGTGTGACGACACAAAGGAACTTACTAGCAAACTCTGAGAAAAAAGTGGGCAGGCGTAATGGAAGGGAGCTCTATGCGACATCGCGACCCCGCTTCCTCAGGCCGACTGCATGGCTGATAAGGAGACCGCGCCTACCCGTCATCACCAATTTCGTCCAAATTCATCGTATATGCAGAGTGCAACCAGTGATGTATATGGCGGAATTGGGAGCTCCAGATGGCCAAGTGTTTAGAAAAATTTGCATTTTTACTAAGGTCGGGTGGGGCATGTCTCATTTACGTTGATGTAAATTCCAGGCAGCGTCGCGTGATTTAGCACTTACGGGGAAACTTTTTTATTTTTAATTTATACGTTACTTACACTGCAAACAAACCGACGTAATACTCCATATACTGTATTTGATGCGATGATACCCTATGTGCAACAGAACACATTACTTCTGTTAAATGACTGATGGTGAGGAAAAACAGATCCATGATTATACGACGAAGTAGTGCAAGACTAAAAACTATTACCATCATGCAGTATTAAAATGATTCTCCACTCAAATGCTCTAGCCTTTAGAGCAGCTGTGCAATGTCCGATTTTGTCTTCAGCTAAAGAATCACCAGTTATCCTCGTCTATATTAGGCAAAATGATGGATTATGTGTGGTATTCTGCCAAACTGTGAGATCCAGAGAATCTTTTATGAATGAAACCAAGTTTGTTTTTGTATAGAAGTTTCAAGAGAACATTTTAATAGTAAAAATGTGGCGTTTATAACATGTGCGAGATGGTGACAATATTACTGATTCCCCTGTTTTTACGAAGAATATGACCCCAACACATATAACTCATCAAATATAAAACAATGAATACACTCGAAGTTATTATTTACGCCGTACAATCTATTCCTGTAAATTTATTTACAGCCACGCCGGCCGAAGTGGCCGCGCGGTTCTGGCGCTGCAGTCTGGAGCCGCGGGACCGCTACGGTCGCAGGTTCGAATCCTGCCTCGGGCATGGATATGTGTGATGTCCTTAGGTTAGTTAGGTCTAACTAGTTCTAAGTTCTAGGGGACTATTGACCTCAGCAGTTGAGTACCATAGTGCTCAGAGCCATTATTTACAGTCCCAAATTTTCCTTTTACGAACATGTTAATAAATACGGTGTATTGGCCAGTATTTCGGCTTATTTGCAGTGTAAAACTAGGAAATAAAGGAAGTTTCGGCATTGGGGTTCGACACCACGACCCTCCGGTTACCGTTTCGTAATCTTTCCGCTGCGTCGACCATTGCCTGAAAACTACACGAACATAAATGGTTCATTCCTCGCCTCACCTCCTACAAAGCGTTTTTTTTTCTTTTTTCCCCAAATGCTTCGCCATCTGGAGCTTCCATTCCTGTCACATTCATTACTGGCCAAGCCCTGCAACCACCATAAATTTGGAAGAAATCGGTGATGACGAGTACGGGGTTCCTTTGTGAGCTATCCAAGCACGCCTCACTCCGTCTCCTCACAGCTCTTCTTTCGAGGTGAGTTGTTAATCGTGGTTGGATAGCTCAGTCGGTAGAGTACCTGCCCGCGAAAAGCAATGGTCATACATTCGAGTCCCGTAACAGTACACTATTTGTATCTGCCAAGAAATTTCAAACCAGCATTTTCATTCTCATCTCATTTATCATTATGATACGTTTAAAAAGGTCATTAGTTTTATCGTATATCTGTCTCTCCTAAATCTGTTTGCAATTGTTAGCCCAAGATATTAAGGAAGAAGGAAGATTGGGTTTAACGTCCCGTCGACATCGAGGTCATTAGAGACTGTGTACAAGGTCGGATTGTGTCAAGGATGGGGAAGGAAATCGGCCGTGCACTTTCAAAGGAAACATCACGGCATTTGTCTGGAGCGATTTAGGGAAATCACTGAAAACCTAAATCTTGATGTCCGAACACAAGAACTTGATGCTTTTCAATGTCAATAAACTTCGCTAAAAGCTGTATACTTTTAAGATATTTTATTTTATTGTGAAAGCAACCAGTTACGGCAATTCCAATCCTTATACAAATGCTTCACACGATTGGAATTCACGATATCCAGAGTTTTATGGCGCTATACGATAACTTCGTTTATTTGGATAAAAGCGTACAGGACCTGAAGATGGCAACATGAATTGCCGAAACTGGTTGCTTTCAGATTAAAATAAAATATCTTAAAGTATACGGCTGCTGGTGAAGTTTATTGACATTGAAAAGTCAGCTGATGTCCCCTGGCCGTGATGAACCAACAGAGAACTTAATCCTGTCAGCATTGTCTATTGCCATGTCCTCAGATTTTATGTGCCCGCTGGGTGTAAATTTCTTACAGGTTCTGAATTGAATATTTCTTTCTTTTTTTCTCAGATTCTGCAAATCATAAGAGCTAGAAGTTCCCTGATCATGGATAGAATCACTACAGAGCTCATCACTACACAGTTCAAAGAACGATGACTAAAAAATTAAGAAAAAATAAAGCCTAAAAACATTGCTTGTCACTAATCAGAGATCTGTCTCATTTAGAAGTAAGTGACAGTAGCCGATCAAAGAAAAAAACTTTCGAGAACAGCAAGCGTAATTGTTTCCCTATCGAATGACGACTGGTACTTGAGCTACCTGGTCTTTCGTACGGACACCCATAGTTTGCTGTTACAGGTACATATGCAAAAAAAAAAAAAAAAAAAAAAAAAAAAAAACATGTGTGAGCGTTTTAAAACTTACTGGCAGATTAAAACTTTGTTCTGGAGCAGGACTCGAACTCGGAACATTTTCTGTCATGGGCTACGCTACTACCGACTGATGAATCATGCGTCGACTCTCGCTCTGAATCAAAGCTATCAACGACCTGCAATATCTGACTAACGTGATCACTAAATGACGTCGAAAGCGACACATCAAACAAGACGACGATAGTCATGTGATTATATATACACGTTACTATAAATGCAAACTTGAATTCGGGAATGTATGTCCTTGACTTCGTGGCATTGGAAAGAGGTACGTAATGTTTGGTGGCGTAATGCTCCTGTATTACCGATGACGTACTTCTTGCACATAACGAGCCTCTCACCAGCACTGAAATTCGATTTCGCCTGAACAGGACGCTCTTAGGTGACGTAGTAATTAACGTACTATGCTTGAAATTCCGAAGTAGTGCTTCAAACGATAGTTAACTGTTCAGTTTAAGGATTCCCGTTCTTTCCCTAAATTGTTTGAGGAAAATATCTCAATGGATAGTCCTTGCAATAAGCTGTTACATACTTGTCCAAATCGAACTTTTGCTCGTCATATCGTTACGACTGGTGGACATTCTTTTACTTACAACGCTAATTATTCAGTATGTAGTAGTGTAGCACTTCTATGAGTATACGTTTATACAACTCTATATCTGTCTACAAAAAAGGGAATTCTGCTCATTTTCTTCAGGTTCAAAAACTTGCTTGGATTAAAAAAAAAAACTGGAAATCATCCACACCGATACAAAGCATATACTAAAAAGAAGATACATAAAATGTAACTTATTCATGAAACTTTAGAGGAAAAAAGCTTTCCAAGGTATATTAGTACCAGACAACAGCGTTTAAATGCTAAAAATGAGAAAATACTTTTTAATACAGAAAAAATAGTAATATGATATAGATGCTGAAAAAATAATAAAATCCTACTCGGTCACGGTCAATGTGAAACGTAAGTCATTGCCGTGTGAATAAAGAGAATTAAATATTTAGGAATCATGAAAGGTAGTTACTTTCACTGTATGGTGGCTGCCACATTTGTTGATGTTGCGTGTTGGACATAGAGAATTATAACACATACGGTCTGTAAGAGCTGGTAGTAGTCAGTCCATGTTCCACCTACCTGGTAGTTAGCGATTCAATGGATATTCTTCCTGAGGCTTCCAAAACCAGTTACACTGTTTTCACTACCCGCTTTTGCCATTTAATTTTTTTTGTTTACTTTCTCTAGGAGGGGAAGTCTCCTATCATAATGTTCATCGTCTTGCCTGAATTCGTAATGTGCGTCTATCTCTCTTTCATCTGATTTCACACTGTAGTTCGGAAGACATTTTCTTTACCTTCCATGTTGCCTGAAGACGAGACAGATTTCTCTAGTGGTAGGTATTAAGGCCCCAGAGAGCGTGGGGATGTGACAAAAATTTATTCCTTAGGAATCTTTCTAATATATGGGTGGGAATTTCCACGTCTGTGCTCGCTCAAAATTCCACTTTCTGAACAAATCAAAGACCATAAAGGTCAAATCTTGTATTCCTCCAAGCTATATTGTGTCACTAGACCAATGCAAGTTTTTAATGTCAGTATTTTGCAGACATGCATTCATGTCTGAAAGACATTGCATAGTACCGTATAGACACAGTATAATACAGGCACTGCAACTTTCACTGGATTATTCTAGTGAGACAGTATAGGTTGAAGGAACACAAATTTTGATTCTAATGATCTTTACTTTGTTGACAGAGTGGAATTCTGAGCGAGCACCGAAATCGTAATTCCCACACGTCTTTTAGACAGAAACCAAAGGACCATATTTTTATCACATTCGCACGCTCAGTAGTGTCTTAATATCTCACTGGGGAGTTCCGTCCTGTGTTCAGGCAACATGGAAGATAAAGTGAATGTCTTCAGAGTTGCAGTGTGCAACCGTATGGAAGAGATGTAGACCAACACTACGAATTCAGGCAAGACCACGAACTTTGTGACAGAAGGCTACCCCTCCCAGAAAATCTGAAAAGAAAAATTATGTGGCAAACGCCGTTAGGTAAAATAGCATAACTGCTGTTATGAGCACAAGCAAGAAGGTTCGGTAAACAGCTGTCAGGTAAGTGCAGCATGCGACTGACGACTACCAGTTCAAACCCACCATTTATGCTACAATTATTTGTGTCCAACACGAAATTCCAACAAATGGGATAGTCACCGCCCAGAGAAAGTAACTTCCTTCCATGATTGACATGCATGCGTGAATGTATGCATGCATGTTTGAAGGACATTGCATAGTACCATACAGACGCTGTAAATTACAGACCTTGCTGACTTGTATTAAATGCCAAGACAGGCCCAAACAACGATAATGGCTTGGTTTCACCTTATGCAGGTATCACAAAATTTGTGCGAGCACTAAGGAACGTAGACACGGTGACACTTTATAACAAACCAAAATCTTACGTAACATTTTCATATTACAGAAACTTACGATAACAACTAATTTTCAGCCACCATTGTACCTATTTTCGTATACCGACTCTAAGAAAAAAAAGATAAGAGAACAAAAGAAAGCAAAAAAAGAAGTACCACGAAGGAATTGTACGAATGGGACGGAAATCGGTAGATGTGATGTACATGTACAGAAAAACAAATGATCAGAATTTCAGAAAAATTCGATGATTTATTCAAGGGAAAGAGCTTCACAAATTGAGCAAACCAGTAACCCGTTGGTCCACGTCTGGTCCTCATGGAAGCAGTTGTTCGTCTTGGCATTGATTGACAGTGATGTTGAATGTCCCCTTTAGGGATATTGTGCCAAATTATGTCCGACTGGCGCTTTAGATGGCCGAAAACCCGATGTGGTTGGATGGTCCTGCTCAAAATGATACAAACGTTCTCAAATGGTGAGAGATCCGGCGAGCTTGCTGGCCAAGGTAGGATTTTGCAAGTACAAAGACGAGAAGTAGAAACTTTTGTCATGTGTGGGCGAGCACTATCTTGCTGAAGCGTAAGCCCATCATGGCTCACCATGAAGTGTAACATAAAAGGACGTAGAATATCCCCAACGAACCGCTATGCTGTAAGGGTGCCGCGGATGTCAACCAAACGGGTCCTGCTATGAAATGCAATGGCACCCCAGAACATCACTCCTGGATGTCCCGATCTATAGTGGACGACAGGCAGGTTGGTATCCCACTGCCGTCCAGGAAATCTCCAGACACGTCTGCGGTGATCATTGGGGCTTAAATCGCAGCGGGACTCATCACTAAAGACAATTCTACTCCAGTTGAGATTCCAAGACAAAGACATGTCTAGAGACGCCAAGGGCAGCGGTGGGAAACCAACCTGACTGTCGCCCGCCGGATGACCGACAATCAGGAGTCATGGTCTGGGGTGCTTTTTCTTTCATGGCAGGACCGTTTTGGTTGCGGCACATTTTCAGCACATCGGTATTTCGACGACGTTCTGCGCCCTGTTTTGTGGTCCCTCATGGGTCACAATCCTGCATTTCCATTTCAGCAAGATAATGTCCGACCGCAGACGGCGAGAGTTTTCACTGCTTCTCTAGGCCTGTAAGGTCGGCTGACAGCTCACCATTTCAGAACGCTTGGAGCATTATCGGTAGGGCCCTCCAACCATCTTGGAATCATAGAGACTTAACGCGCCAATTAGACAGAATTTGGCACATCACTTAGGAGAACATCCAACACCTCTATCTATCAATCCCAAGCTGAAGAACTTCCGCATAAGGGCCAGAGGTGGACCAACGCATTATCGACTTGCTCAATTTGTGGAGCTATTTCTCCTGAATAAATCTTCCAATTTATCTGAAATTGTTATTTGTTTGTCCGTACATGTACATTACATTTGTCGATTTCCATCCAGCCGGCCGGGGCGGCCGAGCGGTTCTAGGCGCTACGGTCTGGAACCGCGCGACCGCTACGGTCGCAGGTTCGAATCCTGCCTCGGGCATGGATGTGTGTGATGTCCTTTGGTTGGTTAGGTTTAAGTAGTTCTAAGTTCTAGGTGACTGATGACCTCAGAAGTTAAGTCCCATAGTGCTCAGAGCCATTTGAACCTGCTTGATACTGTCAAGTCGTTTAAGTATCTGCGCCCAACGTTGCAAGGCGATATGAGATGGAACGAGCATGTGAGAACTGTGGTAAGGAAGGCGAATTGTCGACTTCGGTTTATTGGGAGAATTTTAGAAAAGAGTGGTTCATCATTTTTGGATTTCCATCCAATTCACATAATTACTCAGTAGTGCGTCATTTTTTGCCTTATAGTGTGTATCTGGTTAATGTTTTTTTGAATACATACTCAATGTTCTAGCAGTCTAGCGAATCTCTGGCACCCTTAAAGTTAGACGAGTATGTATCGATAGTTTTACACGTTACCGTGTTATTCTACGAAAATTAGTCTTACTGTCAATGTCACAACAAAATATAAAGTACAAAATTCAACATCTACATCTGCGTAGATACTCCGCAAGCCACCGTACTCTGTACCACTACTAGTCATTTCCTTTCCTGCTCCACTCGCAAACAGAGCGAGAGAAAAAGATTATCTATATGCCTCCGTATGAGCCCTAATTTCTCGTATCTTATCTTCGTGGGCTTTATGCGTAATGTATGTTGGCGGCAGTAGAATCGTTCGATAATCAGCTTCAAATGCCGGTTTTCCAAATTTTCTCAACAGTGTTTCTAAAAAAGAACGTCGTTTTCCCTTCAGGGATTCCCATCTGAGTACCGAAGCGTCTCTGCAACACTTACGTGTTGTTCAGACCTACCGGTAACAAATCTAGCGACCCGCCTCTCAATTGCTTCGATGTCTTCCTTCAATCCGTCCTGGTACTAAACCCCAACCACTCGAACAGTATTCAAGAACAGGTCGCACCAGCGTCCTATATGCGTTCTTCTTTACAGGTGAAACACTCTTTTCTAAAATTCTCCCAATAAACCGAAGTCGACAATTCGCCTTCCTTACCACAGTTCTCACATGCTCGTTCCATCTCATATCGCCTTGCAACGTTGGGCGCAGATACTTAAACGACCAGACAGTATCAAGCAGGTTCAAATGGTTCAAATGGCTCTGAGTACTATATGACTTAACTTCTGAGGTCATCAGTCCACTAGAACTTAGAACTACTTAAACCTAACTACCCTAAGTACATCACACACATCCATGCCCGAGGCAGGATTCGAATCTGCGACCGTAGTGGTCGCGTGGTTCCAGACTGTAGCAGCTAGAACAGCTCGGCCACTCCGGCCGGCGTCAAGCAGGACACTAATAATACTGTATCATAACATTAAAGGTTTGCTCTTTCTACACGTCCGCATTAACTTACATTTTCCACATTTAGGACTAGCTGCCAATCATCACACCAACTGGAAATAATACCTAAATCGTCTTGTATCTTCCTGCACTCATTTATCTTCAACACCTTACCGTACACCAGGGCATCATCAGCGAACAACCGCAAGTTGATACCCACACCATTCGCCAAATAATTTGTGTACACAGAGAACAACAGTGACCCTATCACACCTCCCTGGAGCACTTCTGACGACATCCTTGCCTCCGATGAACACCCGCCGTCCTGGACAGCGTACTCGGTTCTATTACTTAAGAAGTCTTCGAGCCACTCACATATCTGTGAACTTATTCCATATGCTAGTACCTTCCTTACCAGCCTGCAATGGGGCAAAGTGTCAAATGTTTCTCATAAATCTAGAAATATGGAATCTGCCTGTTGCTCTTCAGACATACACTACTGGCCATTAAAATTGCTACACCACGAAGATGACGTTCTACAGACTCGAAATTTAACCGACAGGAAGAAGATGGTGTGATATGCAAATGATTAGCTTTTCAGAGCATTCACACAAGGTTGGCGCCGGTGGCGACACCTACAACGTGCTGACATGAGGAAAGTTTCCAACCGATTTCTCATACACATAGAGCAGTTGACCGGCATTGCCTGGTGAAACGTTGTTGTGATGCCTCGTGTAGGGAGGAGAAATGCGTGGCATCACGTTTCCGACTTTGATAAAGGTCGGATTGTAGACTGTCGCGATTGCGGTGTATCGTATCACGACATTGCTGCTCGCGTTGGTCGAGATCCAATGACTGCTAGCATAATATGGAATCGGTGGGTTCAGGAGGGTAATACGGAACGCCATGTTGGATCCCAACGACCTAGTATCACTAGCAGTCGAGATGACAGGCATCTTATCCGCATCGCTGTAACGGATCGTGCAGCCATGTCTCGATCCCTCAGTCAACAGATGGGGACGTTTGCAAGACGACAACCATCTGCACCAACAGTTCGACGACGTTTGCAGCAGCATGGACTATCAGCTCGGAGACCATAGCTGCAGTTATCCTTGACGCTGCATCACAGACAGGAGAGCCTGCGATGGTGTACTCACCGACGAACGTGGATGCACGAATGGCAAACCGTCATTTTTTCGGATGAATCATGATTTACAGCATCATGACGATCGCATCCGTGTTTGGCGACATCGCGGTGAACTCACATTGGAAGCGTGTATTCGTCATCGCCATACTGGCGTATCACCCGGCGTGATGGCGTGATGGTATGGGGTGCCATTGGTTACACGTATCGGTCACCTCTTGTTCGCATTGACGGCACTTTGAACATTGGACGTTTCATTTCAGATGTGTTACGACCCGTTGCTCTACCCTTCATTCGATCCCTGCGAAACCCTACATTTCAGCAGGATAATGCACGACCGCATGTTGCAGGTCCTGTACGGGCCTTTCTGGATACAGAAAATGTTCGACTGCTGCCCTGGTCAGCACATTCTCCAGATCTCTCACCAATTGAAAACACCTGGTCAGTGGTGGCCGAGCAACTGGCTCGTCACAATACGCCAGTCACTACTCTTGATGAACTGTGGTATCGTGTTGAAGCTGCATAGGCAGCTGTGCCTGTTCACGCCATCCAAGCTCTGTTTGAGTCAATGCCCAGGCGTATCAAGGCCGTTATTACGGCCAGAGGTGGTTGTTCTGGGTATTGTTTTCTCAGAATCTATGCACCCAAATTGCGTGAAAATGTAATCACCTGTCAGTTCTAGTATAATATATTTGTCCAATGAATACCCGTTCATCATCTGCATTTCTTCTTGATGTTGCAGTTTTAATGGCCAGTAGTGTAGTTTGCAGTATATCATGTGAGAAAAAGGCAAACTGAATTTGGGATGAGCGGTGTCTTCTAAAACCATGCTTCTCAGTCTCAAGAAAGTTTATTACATTCGAACTGAGATATGTTGAAGGATTCTGTAGCAAACTGAAGGTAGGGATATTGGTCTGTAATTTTTCGGGTCTATTCTTTTGCCTTTCTTATCTAATGGAGTCACCTGTACCTTTCTCCAGTCGCTTGGGACTTTGCGCTAGACGAGAGATTCACCATAAATGCAAGCTAGGTAAGGGTCCAAGCCGTAGAGAACTCTTTGTAAAATCGAAATGGCATTCCATCCGGAACTGGTGATTTATTGATTTCAAATCTTTCAATTGTTTCTCTACACCAGGTATGCTTATTGATATGTCATCCATGTGGGAGTCTGTCCGATGGCGAAAAGACGGTATGTTTTTGCGATTCTTCTGTGTGAACGATTTCTTGAACATGACATTTAAAACTTCAGCTTTCGTTTTGCTATCTTCAGTGGCCACACCAGATTGGTCAACAAGGGACTGAATGGAAAACTTAGAGTCGCTTAGCGATTTTACTTAACATCAGAATTTCCTCTGGCTCTCTGCCAGATCTTTTGCTAAGGTGTGACGGTGGTTGTTGTATGCTTCGCGCATAGATCTTTTTTCACAGACCCATGAATCTCTAGTAACATTCGCTTGTTGTCATTTGTGCGTTCCCCTTTGAACCTAGAGTTCAACAGGCTCTGATTCCTCAGCATCCTCCGAATTTCGTTGTTAAACCTTGGTGAGTCTTTTCCATCCTTTATCCACTTACTTGGCACATAACTCTCCAGACCAAGATTTACACTTTGCGGTGTGCAGCACATTATAATTGCACAGCAGTAAATGAGCTGATCAGAGCCGATTTCGAGAGTCAAGTGCACACACTGAGGGCAAACGTTTTGGTCATATGGAATCTGACAGTGAAAGCTGTTTTTAGGTCTCGATTCCTGAAGTTCTGCCGAGCAGTACACTTGTGCACCTGAATGGGAAATTCATATTCAGGGACAACTTAGACGGTCTGATTGATGAGAGTTTTGATATGTCAGGGACTGTACTCATTGCTGAAGGGAAAATGGCATCAGAAAGCGAGCAAGAGCAGTTAACACAACTGGCCATGGAGGAGTTAGGCAAAGAGGAAGAAGAGAGTAATGGAGACGTTTCCTCAGAGATACCAGTGACAGAGAGAACGCCAGAATTAATGATACAAGAAGAATTTTCAGATATCTAATCTGATTACGATGATGACGATGAGTAGGAAGATGTTTGTCCTAGCGATTCCAAAGACGAGGAGACAAATTAATTTGAGTGCAACACTTTAGAAAAGGCTGATGGTGGACATACTCCTCCATTCAAGAGAAAGGGCAGGTGCAACGCTAAATATACCTGAAGAAGATGATGACTGAAGCGATGATGAGTACGAATGTGTAAAAGATGAAACACGGCAAAACATCATAAAGAGAAATGTGTTATCAACTCAAGAGGTCCAGCTGTTCTGATAGTTGAAACAGAATACAAAGATGAAGGAGCACTGAACAATAATGATTAGGATGAACGGTGGGGAAATGCATGCATCATGGAATATGGGTAAGGACTGTAAATACTGGAAGTATGGGAGTATATGTTATGGTTAACTAGCTACGTGAATACCCATGCGGGTGTGCATACGAATTATTTGTGATTTTTATAATTCATCAAAAATGCACAACAATGCAGATTAAGTTCGCTAAAGGCATTTTATTGAAAACGAGAAAAGAATCAGGAAAAAGCAAGTTTTCAAGCCACAAACCTTTCTATATCTGTTGCAATCCATACCGTGTAAGGAGAGTTACCCACGACAATGTCATAGACATCCAAACCTTGAGGCTCCACAAATCGAAGGGGTAAAAAATTTGGAAATTTGTGGTAAGGTCTTATGGGACCAAACTGCTGAGGTCATCGGTCCCTAAGCTTAAGCACTACTTAATCTAACTTAAACTAACTTACACCTAGGACAACACACACACCCATGTCAGAGGGAGGACTCGAACCTCCGACTGGGGGAGCCGCGCGGGCCGTGACAAGGTGCCTTACACCGCGCGACTACCCCGCACGGCTCGAAGGGGTGGCAAAGCATTTTGCATGTCATATGATTTATAGGAAAAAGAGAGTCTGAGACAGCACAGAAAAGTCTCACACCCATGGATGGATGTACACTCAAAAGAGCAGGAAAAGCAATTGAATCCGTTGTTAAATAGGCGTTGAGGTTTTGGTAAATTAACGTTTGGTGGACTTTCCACAGAAGTTTGAATCGTTGTAACCATGTGAAAAATTAGAAGAAAGAGATCAGATCAGCGGACGAACCATTCGACGAATTTGCACAATAAGCATGATTCGCATGTCTGAGTTTCATTAGGAGTCAGCTGCGGGATGCACTGAGTCACTATTTTCCAGTAGCGAGGAAGCAACGAGCCTTTACTGATTTAACGGTTGCGAAGTAGTGACATACTTTTAGAGATTTTTTGAAAATAATGTTTGTTAAGAGAGCCAGTCGGAGGATGCATTGAGCTTTCAAGAGTAGGTCACTTTCCGCGGCAGTACGTGAGTTCAAATGGTTCAGATGGCTCTGAGCACTATGGGTCTTAACATCTGAGGTCATCAGTCTCCTAGAACTTCGAACTACTTAAACCTAACTAACCTAAGGATATCACACACATCCATGCCCGAGGCAGGATTCGAACCTGCGACCGCAGCAGTCGCGCGGTTCCGGACTGAAGCGCCTAGAACCGCTCGGCCACCGTGGCCGGCCAGTACGTGAGTCTGATTAACCGAAGGCAAAGAAATTTTTTGTGTTTACTGTACTGTTCACATGGAGTACAGCTGATGTCTGGAAGGAGTCAACATATGAGTTAATCAATAAAAAATGTCTTGGGTATTTACTGAATTGGTAAATGGAATCAATGGTGCAGGGACATAGATTACGATGAGGTACTGGTAAATATGTAAATAAGACTCACCAGGTGTGAGATTAAGTTGACAAGGAATTAATCGTTACTTTATCATGTGGTGCTTTACTTTTGTTGAAATACATGTACTACATGTTTCCAGTCAGTGCATAATGTGCGGATTGAATGTCATGGAATTCAAACGACGTTTTCACCATCGAATCCTAATCACGAATGTTTCCAGAAACATTACACGGACTTGGTTACTGTCTCAGTCTTTTATTTCGTGATAAACGCTCCAGTCGCCGTCAGTAACATGGTAATGTGATACTGTCGCCCTGAAATCCAAACACAATGCTATTCCAGTCGGTTAAATACAGCATAAGAAGCATTCCAGATGTCAGTAATAATTTGGACGACCTCTGGCGTCTAGAATTAGTAATCAGTGTTGTTGTCAGCGAGACTAGAAGGCGTGTCGTTGGAGGTATTATGAAGTCAATTCTTGAGACGGCTTTACGGCTTTCCTGGATGGTGACAAACGGGGACACGTAAGCCACGGTTATTTTTGGAGCTCCTCATTTACAGGCAGGGCTGACGCTCCCTATAGCGGCTGTCTCAAGAAGGCCGTTCTATTACTAACCACCCTCCTCCATATAATGTTCTCTACATTATGGTTCCTTCCGCTCTTCGTTGGTAACGTTATCAGAGAGAATGATGGCATATTAAAACCAAAATACTCTTACCATCGTCCCTTCTTAGACGCTGGGAATAGACGCTATGCGATATTTCTTTCCTGGTATACTCAGAACTCATTCGAAATGAACACTAAAATAACAGTCTCCTAATATTTCATTTAGTACATCTTCGTTATTCGGTCCCATGAACGTGTATAATTTCTTATTATTATACACGTAATAATGAGTTCAGAAAAAAATTGAATCTCAGTGTATTAAATCGGAAACAGAAATTAGGCTAAACCAAATGCTCGGCTGTGTATCGGTGTCAGTAGATACCACTAACAGAATAAATTCCTTCAGCTCTTCAAGTCAGGTGGCACAGCTGATAAGCCACTTCACTTGCATTCTGGAGAACAGGAGTCAACCTGGCGTCCGGATCTACTGATTTAATTTCCTGTACTTATGGAAATCGTTTCAGGCAAATGTGGAGGTGGGATCTTAAATAAGGCCACGGTGTAAGTCTGATGATCTAGACCTAAATGGGACGCTTGACTTGAAACAGACTTCTTTTCTCGGTCTCTGCCCGCAACATTTGTAAGACTCTGAATCGTTAACTAAAGCGGAGACACGTAAGATGTGGACAAATGCACGACAGAGTAACGGTAGAGTTTAGTGAACTATCATCAACGGTTCATGGTTGTCTTACTTTGTTCTTTACTATGAATAAAAAAATAAAATTTACCATTGCCTGCATCTGATTGCCGTCTGTACAGATGATACGAATGCATCATTTACAAGTTATCTTTACGATTCACGCTGCAATTTCATTCTCAGGTATACTTGTCTAAATTACCACCCATAACATAACTGCTATACAAAATGTATGCTTTTTTGTAGAATTTAGAATTAAGTAAAATTTACGAATATGAATAAAACTAGAAAAATGTATATACCCATCGCTACTGCAACACGGCGTAATGTTTCTATGCCAGAATGCAAACACCTCGTCTGCTAGGCATTTGCGCATGCAGATCATGGAATTGTCTGTGGATGCATTACGAACATCGTTGGTGATTAACGCGACCAGCCACAAATACATTTAAAAATGCTTTATTTCTTTGCCGTAACAGGTTCAGGGATATCTTCAGACGTCTAAGATTTCTGACTACATTAATGTTTTCCGACAGCATCATGTCGTGCGTGCCTGCAACGTGTTTTAGTGGAGTATTGCAGTATTGAAGGAGCAGATGTCATGATGCTGACGAAAACATAAATGTAATTGGGATAGCTAGCCACTTGCATATGGGCATAATACCCCGAAACTGAATATGCATTAAAATACATCATTTTGAGAAGTACTTATGGCTGAGTACGTCATTTATCAACATTTTCAACGACATTGGAGTTCACAAGGTTCACCACAGAAAAAATAACATCATGAACATAGTTTGTTTTTAGATACATTACTCCATGACGTAGCGTGGAAAATGTTGTCCAGCTATTCATGTTTCCTGCCATTACGTGCCAAATATACGGTAGTGCATATGGAATATCTCTAGATACTGCACTGACTTAGGAAACCATTTCACACCTACCATGTTTGGTAACTTGGACAATAAAGCTTGTAGCTCGAACAGTGTGTCTTGTGCTCTAAGAAAAGACGATTTACAGGTCTGCGCCAGGTATATTGATGATTACTGATTAAGTAAAATCTACTTCCATTGACTTATTGACTGCCATTTGAAGTAGCATCAGTAGTACCTTCAACTTCGTTATGATGACCTGAATGGTAGACAAGAAATAGCTGCATTCATAGCAATTATTATTACGAACTCTGGGGTCACGTTTGTTGCGTGATTTACTTCGGTGATTTTGTGGTTTTCCCTATCAATGCTCTGGCATTCCCATCAAAATAAGAGTACAAGAGGGTAGCGGATGGATGACTCTTTATATCTGCCCTTATCGAGTGTATGGCTACAACAGTCCGATTAATATTAATAACCTTCTTGAGGGTCTTTGTATTTTTTCCATCGTTTTACAACGCTGAGTGAAATATTATCAAAAATCGAAAGCTGCCTTTTAAATTTGGCAATAAGCTTTTACTATTGTCCTCATTACTCACTCACATCACTCATATAAAAAAGACTAAATATACAGTAGTTTCTGAAAGATTATTTTCCAGTCGGTAGTTTTCTCTGCATTAAATCATCCAATCATAATTTTAGTTCAGGCAGTAGTTTTACATTAATGAAGCGTGGCGTGAGAGACTGCAGCAATATGAGAGTAACTTTGTGTTTTCATAGCATTTTTGCCAGAAGTGATTTTCGAACACGAACATTGTCACCTAACCCAGGTTCGTGAAATCCTCGGGCACCATCCCCGTGTTTGGTCATATCACTAATAGAGATCAGATCTTTATTTCGACATTTGTAGAAGTAAGAATTTTTTATGAGTATTTTGCTTCCATGGAAATCGAAATGATCGTTTCGTGTGGCTGAGCCTCGTACTTTCGAATTATGATTGCGAGACTTCACTTGATTGAGATTTCGATGACTTTGCAACGAAATAGCTGATGGATTAAGTGGATACTGTTCCTATGTGCCACTGCCAGTCCAGTTATTGGAGTAAAAGACTATCTGATTGAACCTGGGTGCGCAACGCTGAAATCAGTGATATAGGACTTGTGGTTTTTTTTTTTTTTTTTTTTTTTTTTTTTTTTTTTTTTTTTTTTTTGCTGGTGAAATTGGAGCTGCCAGCTACCTTCAAAATCATTAAAAAGTGTTGGAGTTAACCAGGTCAACCAAAAAGTACGGACAGAATGTTTCCTTTGCCGAAAGTGGTGTAACTGAGACCAGTGCCTACAGTGAAATCATTATGCGACTTCATGGTGGAAGAAGAGGAGAAGATAGATTACAACTTTACTTCTAGTGTTAATGGAAAATGTGACTGGGATACAGCTCTCAGTTATCGCCAGTTGGAAGAAAATTTCAGTAGCGTAAGATTGCCAATTCTTATGATAAATGGTATGGATGATATCAATATGGTACATATTCCTATTGTGTACCTGTGATGCAGTTCTAATGAACAGATGTGCTCAGCTTGAATATCTCACAATTGGCCTCTTATACACTGAAGAGTCAAAGAAACTGTCACACCTGCCTAATATCCTGTAGGGCCCCCGCGAGCATGCAGAAGAGCCGCAAAATAACGTAGCATAGACTCGGCTAATATCTGAAATAGTGCTGGAGGGAACTGACACCATGAATCCCAGAGGGCTGTCCTTAAATCCGTGAGAGTAAGGGAGTGGAGATATATTCTGAACAGCACATTGCTAAGCATCCCATGTATGCTCAATAATGAAATTACAATGAAATGAACACCCCTAGCTGCATACATGCGTTGACTTATCAACCATCTGAGCCACCGAGGACACAAATGATAGCGCGACTGCAGGGACTTATCTCTGGCACGCCTCCCTTGATACCCACATTTGCAACTTATTGTCCCGCACTATATTCATAGTGCCCCTGCCCATTATACTCATTACTCGCGCCTTTACTGCCGATTCCCGTAAGAGTTCGGGTACTGTTTGTGCATCCGCACAGAAGAAGATAGTCACTGCAGGGCATATGAAGGTGGTATCTGTTCTTTCGGACACGTCCGAAAAAACAGCTACCATCTTCATATATATATGCTCAATAATGTTCATGCCTGGGGAGTCTGGTGACCAGCGGAAGTGTTTAAACTCAGAAGAGTGTTCCTGGAGCCACTCTGTACCAATTCTGAACGTGTGGGGTGTCGCATTGTCGTGCTGGAGTTTCCCACGTCTTTCGGAATGCACAATGGACATGAATGGATGCAGATGATCAGACAGGATGCTTATGTAAGTGTCAACTGTAAGAGTCGTATCTACACATATCGGGGATCACATCCCCACACCATTACAGAGCCTTCACCAGCTTGAACAGTCCCCTGCTGATATGCAGGGGCCATACATTCATGAAGTTGTCCCCATACAAGTACAAGTCCCTCCGCTAGATATAATTTGAAACGAGACTCGTCCGACCAGGCAATAAGTTTCCAGTCAGCAATAGTCCAATGTCGGTGTTCACGAGCTCCAGCAAGGCGTAAAACATTGTGTCTTGCAGGTATCAAGGGTACACGAGCGGGCCTTCCGCTCCGAAAGCCCGTATAGACGATGTTTCTTTGAATGGTTCGCATACTGACAATTGTTGATGGCCCAGCATTGAAATCTGCATCAATGTGCGGAGGTGTTGCACTTCTGTCACTTTGAACGATTCTCTTTAGTCGTCCTTCGTCCCGTTCTTGCAGGATCATCTTCCGGCCGTAGCGATATCGGAGATCTGATGTTTTACCGGATTCCTGATATTCACGGTACACTCGTGAAATGGTCGTACGGGAATATTCCCAGTTCATCGCTACAACAGAGATGCTGTGTCACATCGCTCGGACGCCGACTATAACACCACATTCAAACTCAGTGAAATCTTGATAACCTGCCATTGTGGCTGCAATAACTGAACTAACTACTGCGCCAGACAATGGTTGCCGACCGCAGCGCCGCATTGTGCGTGTTTACATGTCTGTGCATTTGTATACACTTGCGTATACCAGTTTCTTTGCCGCTTCACTGTAAGACTACAGTTTACAGCTTGGTTGTTATTTGTTATCTGTCAATGGGCCTTGCTGTCGACGATGTGTTAATGAGTATAGGCCATTGCCTTCTCATTGTCTGATACGATAGTTAACGTCATAGGTCAAACATACAGAAATACAAGACGGCCGGTGTGGCCGTGCGGTTCTAGGCACTTCGGTCTGGAACCGCGTGACCGCTACGGTCGCAGGTTCGAATCCTGCCTCGGGCATGGATGTGTGTGATGTCCTTAGGTTAGTTAGGTTTAAGTAGGCTGCACAAACGCTGACTCACGTAGGAAAGCCCATGAACATACCAAGAAGCTAAAACAAACCTTTGATCCTCGTCACTCAGTATTTGGCCTAGAGTGTGGCCCCAGCAGACTCAAATCCAGACGCCGTTTCCTAAGTTGCGCCTTAGATGAGCCCCCCATCTACTATCCACTAAGAGAGGACCCACCAAGCGGCGTTTCTGGTGATTGGAAAACCTGGAGAATGCTTAACCGCATCAGAACTGGGGTGGCTCCTGTGAAATCTAATCTGATCAAATGGGGTTTGTTGGACGAAAATGACGACAAATGCGACTGCGGCACTCGACAGGACATGGAACATCTCCTACAATGCCCAGCCTGCCCGCACAGATGCACCTTCGACGATCTATGGCTGGCTAAAGAAGAACCATTGGACATTGCCCAATATTGGGCAAACAAATTTTAGTTTCCGGACACGAAAAAGTAAAGTAAGTAAGTAGTTCTAAGTTATAGGGGACCGTTGACCATAGATGTTAAGTCCCATAGTGCTCAGAGCCATTTGAACAGAAATGCTGTTAGGGACTGCCGCTCACATATCTGTTAAGATCATTGCTGCGTACAACAAAGAAGCTTTATAAAAATGCTATAATACGTCTAAGTGACGAAGTAATGTATGAAAACAAAGCCAAGGAAAGCGAAAAAATTTTTTTCTTCGTATTAATATAAAATTTGCTGTTCAAATTATAGTTCGAGTTCCAGAAATGAAATGCCACCAGGTGTCATTCAGTCTTGCTGTCGGCAGTGGCAGTAATGGTTTGAAACAACAACGTAGTTGGTTGTTACAATAAGTTTACAGAAAGAGAATGCTGAAGACAATAATGAAGATAACTGACTGGGACTCAAAGCATTACGCGTCTCATTACTGCAGCAGAGTTTTTTCATGGTCTCACCTCATTCAGCGTAATGTGAATGTATAGTGTCAGGTCAGTTTCAAAGGCGCAAGAGAATGACAGTGGATTAAACTTCCTTGCGGGCATTTTAGTAGCATTTATCTTGCCTCGAGATTGTGGTTCTTTTTTTTGTGCCATCAGTCTTCTGGCGGGTTTGATGCGACCTGCCACGAATTGCTCTCCTGTGCCAAACTCTTCATCTCAGAGTCCTCGATTGCTGGATGCACTCCAACCTCTGTCTTACTCTACATTTTTTGCCCTCTACAGCTACCTTTAGTACCATGGCAGTCATTCCGTAATGCCTTAACGGATGTCGTATCATCGTTTTCCTTCTTCTTGTCAGTGTTTTCCACATATTCCTTACCTCTCCGATTTTGCGCCGGACCTGCTCATTCGTTACCTTATCAATCAACCTAAGTTTCAACATTCGTCTGCAGCACCACATCTCAAGTGCTTCGATTCTCTTCTGTTCCGGTTTTCCCACAGTCCATGTTCCACTACCACACAATGCTGTGCTCCAAACGTACATTCTCAGGAATATCTTCCTCAAATTAAGTCCTATGTTTGATACTAGTAGACTTTTCTTGGCCAGGACCGCCCTTTTTGCCAGTACTAGCCTGCTTTTGATGTCCTACTTGCTCCATCCGTCACTGTTATTTTGCTGTCTAGATTCCTTAACTTCATCTACTTGGTGACAATCAATCCTCATGTTAAGTCCTTCGCTGTTATTATTTCTGCTACTTCTTTCGACTTGCTTCTATTTACTCTCAATCCGTATTCTGTGCTCATTAGACTGTTCATTCCATTCAGAAGATCATGTAATTCTTATTTACTTTCACTCAGGATAGCAATGTCATCAATCTTATAATTGATATCCTTTCTCCTCGAATTTAACTCTACTCCTGAAGCTTTCTTTTATTTCCATCATTGCTTCTTCGACGTACAGATTGAACAGTAGGGGCGAAAGACTACATTCCTGTCTTACTACCTTCTCAATCCGAGCACTTCGTTCTTGTTCGTCCACTCTTATTGTTCCCTTTTGTATCTACATGGTTACTCTGCAAATCACACTTAAGTGCCTGGCAGAAGGTTCGTCGAACCATTTTCATACTACTTCTCTACCATTCCATTCTCGAATGGCGCGTGGGAAAAAGGAACACCTAAATTTTTCAGTTCGAGCTCTGATTTCTCTTATTTTATTATGATGGTCATTTCTCCCTACGTAGACGATGATGAAGTCCCATACTCCGTGACAGAGCGTAGAGGGACGATGATGGCGACCCGCACCGCCGTACTAGGCAAGGTCCTAACGGAGGTGGTTTGCCATTGCCTTCCTCCGACCGTAATGGGGATGAATGATGATGATGAAGACGACACAACACCCCATCATCTCGAGGCAGGTAAAAATCCCCGACCCCGCCGGGAATCGAACCCGGGACACCGTGCTTGGAAATCGAGAACGCTACCGCGAGACCACGAGCTGCGGACTCTCAACAAAATATTTTCGTATACAGAAGAGAAAGTTGGTGACTGATATTTCGTAAATAGATGTCGCCGCAAAGAAAACCGCCTTTGTTTCAGTGACTGCCACGCCAACTCGCGTATCATGTCAGTGAAACTCTCACTGCTATTGCGCGATAACACGAAACGAGTTGCCCTTCTTTGCACTTTTTCGATGTCCTCCGTCAACTCTACCTGGTAAGGATCTCATACCGCGCAGCAATATTCCAGCAGAGGGCGGACAAGTGTAATGTAGGCTGTGTCTTTAGTGGGTTTTCCGCATCTTCTAAGTGTTCTGCCAACAAAGTGCAGTCTTTGTTTGTCCTTCCCCACAATATTACCTATGTGGTCTTTCCAATTTAAGGTGCTCATAATTGTAATTCCTAGGTATTTAGTCGAATTAACAGCCCTTAGATTCGTGCTATTTATGATACATATTATATATTACCCGTCTCTACCTATAGCTGACCCCTATTTTTCTCAGGATTTCGAACATCTTGCACAACTTTACATTGTCGAACTTTTTTCCGCGTCAATAAAGCCTATGAACGCGTCTTAATTTTTCTTTGGTCTTGCTTCCATTATCAACCGCAACGTCAGAATTGCCTGTCTGGTGCCTTTACCTTTCCTGAAGCCAAACTGATCGTCATCTAACACAGCCTCAAATTTCTTTTCCATTCTTCTGTATATTATTATTGTCAGTAACTTGGATACATGAGCCGCTAAGCTGATTTTGCGATAATTATCAGCTCTTGCAGTCTTCGTGATAGTGTGGATGCTTTTTTTTCCGAAAGTCAGGTAGTATGTTGCCAGACTCATACATTCTACACACAAACGTGAATAGTCGCTTTGTTGCCACTTCCCCGAATGATTTTCGAAATTTTGTTGGAATGTTATCTATTCCTTCTGCCTTATTTGATCTTAAGTCCTCGGAAGCTCTCTAAAATTCCGATTCTAATACTCATAGAGGCTTTCAATATACTCTTTCCACTTATCCGCTCTCTCCCCTCCATTTAACAGTGGAATTCCGGTTGTACCCTTAATGTTGCCACCCTTCCTTTAATTTCACCGAAGGTTGTTTTGGCTTTCGTATATGCTGAGTCAGTCCTTCCGACAATCATTTCGTTTTCTATTTATTCAAATTTTTCATGCAACCATTTCGTTTTAGCCTCCCTGCACTTTTTTCATTCCTCAACGACTTGTATTTTTGTATTCCTGACTTTCCCCGGACATTTTTGTACTTTCTTCTTTCGTCGATCAGCTGAAGCGTTTCTTCTGTTACTCTTGGTTTGTTTACAGTTACCTTCTTTGTACCTTTGTTTACCTTTCCAACTTTCGAGATTGCCTTTTTTAGAGTAGTCCATTCCTATTCAACTGTACTGCTCACTGAGCTATTCCTCATTGTTGTATCTACACCCTTAGAGAACTTCAGCGTGTCTCGTCATTCGTTAGTACTTACTTATCGCACTTCTTTGCCTATTGATTCTCCCTGACAAATTTATTAAACTTCAATCAACTCTTTATCAGTACTAAATTGTGATCTGAGTACATATCTGCTCCTGGATAAGCCTTACAATCCAGTATCTGATTTCGGAACCTCTGCTTAACCATTATGTAATCCAACTGAAATCTTCCAGTATCACCCGGTCTTTTCCAAGTATATCTCCTCCTTTTGTGTTTCTTCAACAGAGTATTCGCTATTAATAGCTGAAATTTATTACAGAACTCAATTAATCTTTCTCCTCTCTCAATCCTTGTCCCAAGCCCATACTCTCCTGCAAACTTTTCTTCTACTCCTTCCCCTACAACTGCGTTCCAGTCCCCCATGACTATTAGATTTTCATATCCTTTTACAATATCCTGATATACTTTCGCTATCTGTTCATCTTCAGCTTCTGACGTTGGCATGTGTACCTGTACTATCGTTGTCGGTGTTGGTTTGCTGTAGATTCCGATCAGAAGAAACCTGACACACTCTCTGCCATACCTTCCTATTCATAACGAATCCTACTCCCGTTATACCATTTTCTGCTGCTGTTGATATTACTCTATACGCATCTGACCAGAAATCCTTGTCTTTCTTCCATTTCACTTCACTGATCACTAATAAATCTAGATTGAGCCTTTTCATTTCCCTTTTCAGATTTTCTAGCTTCCTCACCACGTTGAAGCTTCTTACATTCCACGCCCCGACTCGTAGAACGTTATCCATACGTTGATTATTCGATCTTTTTCTCATGGGCACCTCCCCCTTGGCAGTCCACTCCCAGAAATCCCAATGGGGGACTACTGTGGAATATTTTGATAATGGAGAGGTCAACATCACACTTCTTCAATTACAGCCCACATGTCCTGTGAATACGCGTTATGTGTCTTTAATGCAGTGGTTTTCATTGCCTTCTGCATCCTCATACCGTTGATCATTGCTGATTCGTCCACCTTTAGGGGCAGTTTCGCACCCCAAGGACAAGGGAGTGCCCTGAACCTCTGTCTGTTCCTCTGCCTTCTTTGTCGAGGCCGTTGACAGAATGAGGATGACTGCTTGTGCCTGACTGAGCGAGGTGGCGCAGTGGTTAGCACACTGGCCTCGCATTCGGGACGACGACGGTTCAATCCCGCATCCTGATTTTGGTTTTCCGTGATTTCCCCAAATCGCGCATGGCAAATGCCAGGATGGTTCCTTTGAAAGGGCACGACCGACTTCCTTCCCCATCCTTCCCTAATCCGATGAACTCGCTGTCTGGTCTCCTCCCACAAACAACCCCAACCCTTGTGCCGGAAGTCTTCGGACAATGTTGATTATTAATCAAAATTCAAGTGCTGGCGGGTTTAGAAACCCGTACCGATGACGTACTTGCCTTGTAAAGCAGAGTCTGTGAACTAGGTCTCACCTAGGATTGTCGTTCCGATTTTTATATTTCTCATACTTATATGCTTCGATAGTAAAGAAAAACTTGAATGATAGAATGACTACATATGGGTGTGGATTGAGTAATATATAAAGAGACGCATGTATATGGTGGGTGAGATTATGAATTATAAAAAATTCCTTAATGAACGCTGTATTAATAGGATTAACACATACATACTCTAACAACACATTGTAAAGTGCCGGAGACACGTCAGTTAAACGTAAAACGTTTGATCGAAACTCATTATCGTTGCCTGTTTCGTTTAACAGAGCGGATAAGTCCACCTTGATTTATCTCAATACAGTACATTAGGACCATTTCATTTTATACAATGGCCTAGTTAAAAGTAATAGCTACGAATGTTTGTGTGAAAACTCGCTAACATTTTAAATAAAACAAACGACATCAGCATTCTACACCTTTATTCTTCATGTCTAGATATTTGCAGCACTCTGCCAGTAGAGTGCTCCGAACTGTTGTGTGTAACATGGCGTTGTGTATCGTAACTATGTCGGTTGCGTGATATTCAGTGTACTGTAATTGAGTTTCGAATTCTAAAAATTCATCCACACACGGAGCATCCTCTCCTTCAGCATGACGACACCAAACTGACATACGAGCGCTGCAACATCTGCCAGAATCCAGTGTCACTGTCATCAATCATCCGCCAAAGTCCAGACTTGTCCTCATCCGACATTCATATGTTTCCAAAGCTTAAACGACGCCTTCTGGGACTTCACATTGATAGTGGTGAAGCGGTGCAAGCAGCGGTGAGGTGATAGCTTCCTCAACAACGTCAAACGTTCTACAGTGACAGTTTCAAAAAACTGGTCTCTCGTTGGGAGAAATGTGTGGGTCGCCAGTGTGTCTATATCGAAAAATAAATATGTACACATGAAGAATAAAGATGTGGAATGTTAATAACGTTTGTTTTATTTAAAATTCTGTAAGATATTTCACAAAAAAATTCAGAGGCATTACTTTCCTGCACGCCATCAAAATTAAAAAAATGAAATGTTGTCTGAGGAAAACAGTAGCAGAGTTTAAGATATTTCGGAGCACAAGCTATGGCTGGGAAATGATGGCGAAGGAAGTCGTCCGTGTCCCGTTAAAAATAAGTGTCCCGGCATTCATCTCAATAGACCTACGGAAACTGTGGTAAACCTTTATGTGAATGACCGGACTGGAATTAGGCTAAGGCTCTTCCCGAATGCGAGTTCAGTACCTTGACGAGTGCGCCACATCTATTAGTAGTAAGTGGTAGTTGAATGAAACTACATGGACACAGGGTTTTCGTAAGCTTCAACAAACGTCGGAAAGATCTAAACGAGGCAGAGCATTCCTATGCCCATTCGTTTTACAATACTCAAAAAGTGAGGTTCAGAAATGAAGTATCATTTATCCCTATCCTAAGATACTATGTTACGGAGACTGCTGTACGACGTGCGAAACGAACTTGTCTCTGCATGTAAGACACCGACCTCACCTCAGCCTGTGGTGCACGGGATGACAATTCTTCAAGAACCGCGAGTAGCGAATGGTGTAACAAGGCAAGTTACTAGATGCGTGTGAAACATGCTGTGTTATTCAGACCAGGAGCAACGCGAAATGCTGCTCATGTATAGACGTGAAATTGAAAATTGGCGGGAAACAGTGTCTCGGTAGTGGGAGTTTTATCCATACAGACATAACCAATCGCGCAGGATATTTGGAGACGGAGGTTGTCGCTTGGATGCAGGGTTTTGAACATTTTCGAGGACATTGGATCAGGTGTCGAAGCTCAGGACCTACCACTAATCTTGTAGCACTGCATGCCAAAAGTTTCTATTCTCTTCTTGTCTGCACTGTTTATCGTTCACGTTCACTTCCATATAAGGCTACTCTCGACGACTGTCTTAAGGAAAAATTTCTTAACATTTAAATTTGTATTCGATATTAACGAATTCCTCTCTTACGGATATTCTTGTTATGACTAGTCTGCCTTGTATACCCTCTCTACATCAGCCAGCTCTGCAGTCACGGAGTGTGCGGCTGGTCCCGGGGGAGGTTCGAGTCCTCCCTCGGGCATGGGTGTGTGTGTTTGTCTTTAGGATAATTTAGGTTCAGTAGTTTGTAAGGTTAGGGACTGATGACCTTAGCAGTTAAGTCCCATAAGATTTCACAGACATATTTGAACATCAGCCAGCGTCACTTATTTTGCACGCCAAATAAAATTTATTAACCACTTTTAGTAGTACTAAATAATGTAATCTACATAAATACTAGGCATGGCGGTTATCGTTAAAACAATTGGTAATAACGTTTATTTTTCACTCCAGTTTAATGTGATTATTAAAACCACTCAAAATAACTGGTTTCTGAAACAACTGATTTTTGGTTTTTTATTCCTATTATTTCCTGTAATAAACGTAGAAATCGAACAGAGACTGAACAATGTTGACTCTCCGTTTCGGGATACATAGAATGAAAACATTAAACTAAATAGCGAAATAAAAGGAAACTGTCCGTCCGTCGTTCACTGCTTTTCTCGAAACGTGGTAAGTGAGTACTACATAAAATCTCCAGTATTCCAATATTAGTCTAATTTTTTTAAACTCTGATACAAAATCATTTTATAATTGGGGATCATGTCACTATTTTGGCTTTACGAATAGTCAGTGCTGAAGGGTGAAAACTGAGGGTGAAGAACACTGTTCTTCATATTAATTTGTCTCGTTTCAAGGGCTATAAGCAGATAAGGCATATTATGTCGACACAGGGAGCAGATCACATACGTTCTATTTTCATTGTATACTATGAATCAACTGTCGTTAAGTTTTTTATTTATTGCTGTTACCATATTTTCCTTCGTCTTCTATTATTCAATCGAAGTGGCAGACAAATCTTTAATTTTTTAATGCAAGTGAAGGACTGTACTTTATTGCTACGTCACTTCGTAAAGATATTTGCAGCCTAGGGTTTGTGTCATTCTACAATACAACGGCGGTCCGGCGATAACAGTGAGAAACTACCGTATAGACCAGATGGAGACAAGTCTTTCACGTTGTAGAACATGCCTACCTTAAACCATGACCCACGGCAACTGGGAAACTATTGTCTCAGCAATGCTGTAAAAATTCTTGTATCATATGTTTGTTGCTCGTTTCTGGCGACGTCGTTATCAAAACAGCATTGATCAGTTTTCCCATTTTATATAATAACGCAATGTTTTAAACCAATGCAAATTTTACAAATAAAATTACTGCTTCTTTTAAAAAAAAGGTTTTATTTAAAAACGAAACATTTTAGCCTTGGTGCTATGTGAAATTGATATTTCGGTGTTTTACTCAGTTGCTAGTAAAAAATTAAAAAAAAACACTTATTATAACCGAACCAAACAAATACTAAAAAATACTGGTTATTCAGAGCTAAAATACTGGTATCGATTTTAAAGGGTCGGTTTTCCCACGCCTACTAAACTTCCGATGTATGCTGTGGTACGCAAATTTGCTGACAATGAAAGTCAACCTGCACACCAAAAACGGCCCACCAGTGGAACTGACATTGTCATAAAAAGTTAAGATAAGAAAATTATGAGTTTACTTAAGTAATTTATGAGTTTACTTAAGTAATTTCTTCTCGTAGAAATGTATGCAGACAAGCGAGAGGTTTGCCCAACGAGTCGCTTAATAAAAGGGTACAGTGATACACAGCAGCGTGATGTATAAGTCATGTATTTCCTGCGAGGCAACTATGTTTCCGTCAAGGTTGATGTATACTTCTGGTAAAAGACAGAAAAGAAACGTTTGTCTATAAACGGTGAATACCGATGGTATGAAGCGAGCGGAAGTATTGCTCGTAGCGACAGCAGCCTACAGGCGGAACAAAGAAGTGCGGAGCCGGCGTGGCGCGGCGGTCAAGTTGAGTCACGTTGCGCTTACTCAGCGCACATTTTCGAGTTACAGAAGCACACGTAACCGCCCCCTCCACTCGCCGCAGGCGATGCACGCCCAGAACATTCGGCAGGCGCTCCGCGCAGGCGCGGGCGCAGGCGCACGTCTCCAAGTAAACATAGCCATGCATCGCCGGCGCCGCACACCGAAATAACACGCCGCCTCTTTCTATTAAGTCCGCCCGCACCTGTGCTTTGTCTCACATCTCAACAGTAGGCGACAGAGCTGTTGATCCATTATTGTCATTACGAACCACTGCGTGTCAACAAACGTTGAGACACACTGATTATGTTATTTAGTAGTCTATAACAACAGATTGATATTTCGTAAAAAACGGGGGTTTTGAAAGGAACTGTCTTTTTACAGAAGTCAGTAACTTGTGGCCTGCTATGCTTTACTTTATTTTCCAACATGTTTCATGAAATAATGACATAGAGGTACGTGAACTTCCTGTGGAATACTGGTATACGTTGCCAACAACGATATTTATTTCGAAAAATCCTTCTACAAGGCAGCAATGCATTAAATATGTATGATTTTTAAATGATAAAATGGCCCCAGCAGGAATCCTTTGTAACTTATCCGAGACATTTCTTTGAGTCATTCACTTCATTTTTCTGTACTGATAAATCACAGAAGGAAATATTATCATTCCACCTTAGGGCTTCCAAACATTTCGTCGGCGAGCTCTTTCGTACAGTCACGATTCTTCGCGATCCGAAATCACTGCTACACATGTAACTAGTACTAACAGTGTATGGAAACAACAGATATAGCTAAGCTTATTTTTCTGCATGAACTCTATCACAACTTCCCTCTTTGTAGAAAGTAAATTTGAATAAAGTAAATTTTTACAACCAAATAACTGCGAAGAAGTATCATTGTAGAACTACGATTAAAATAGAGGTTAAAACATCAACAATATAAACGAATATAAAGAAATAGGAAACAAAATTAAAAATACGTTATTAACAATCTGTAACAAAGGATATTTGACAGAAAGCATGAAAAGATATAAATACCTTCTATGTGACGTATGTGATTACTTATTTTGACACAACGGATCTAAACATATCCTTATTACTGCCACTACTCGTCTCATGAGTCACCTGATGTTCTAAAGACTTGAGCGATATTTTGATTTACTAGCCAAATAACTGAAAATGACGAGTCACACAAACGAGTGATAGAAAATGGCAGAAGAACTGTTATTCTTTAATTCGACAGTACCAAAAATTTGGCTTGATACCAATCGAGAAACCTTTCAGCATTTCCTTACTTTGAATTACAGGACAGGTCAGTTTTCACATGTTCGCGTTCCTACGACATATGCGAATCGAATCAAACCGATTACTGATTAGATCTGGCAGGAAATATTAATGAAATTTTTTTTCTACATATTCCAAATAATGAGTTATGATGTTCTTAACCAAATTAAAATTGAATTTATCATCAGGACTAAGGTCAGGGTATATGAAAACATTTAAAACAAGTTATTCTCCACCTTAGACTTCTAGTGAAAATCGAAATACGAGATAAAAATGACGAAGGCAGATTTTTCGCAATTCAATGAAAGATACTTAATTCTGCATTATTCACGAACATTTGTCCACTACGCGTTTTGACGATAAACGATCATCAAGTGGAAGGCAGCGTGTAAGGGGGTAAAGAGGTTGTGTCGAGACTTCTACTGCAGATAATTGAATTAACCACAGAATTTGTAGATGTAGTATAGCAGGTGATTTAGATATATTAAAAGTACTTACAGAACAATGAAGCAGAATTTATGTCTCATTCACAATTGCGAACAGGTGGGTTAATGGAATATCTAAGGAGGTACTGAATGTAAATGGGGAGAAAAGAAATGTATAGCATAACCTGACTAAAGGAAGAGTTCAGTTGATAGGGGTAGGAACACGGGTAGTGAGGGGGAGGGGAGTTAGAGGTGATGCAAACTTTGTATAAGGAGACCAAAACTTGAATACAGTAAGCAGGTTCAAACAGGTGTAGGTTGCTGTAGTTTTGCAGACATGAGAATTGCACTGGGTATATGAGTGTGGAGAGTTGCATCAAACCAGACTTCGAGCTGAAGACCACAACAAGAGGTGATGCATAAGGCAAAGATTCTCTTTACTCGGGAGGAATGCAGTTAATACAGACACTCGACCATGTTGATTTATGTGTCCGCAGTTTCCCAGAATCTTACCAGAAGAAAGACGAACGAATTAAAGAAAAAACAATCAACGGCAAGGCTTTCCTATTTTTCTTCAAACGTGTGGCTGCTCCATCTCTTGTGTCCCTGATGTCGACAAAGCACTGATCATCAACACTGACAAATACATAAATCTTGAACCATCGTTGATTGAGACCAAACACCTAGATGTTCCAATTATCTGTAAGAAGACTTGATAGACGCTAACATTATTTCTCGGTGGTGATATGACGTTCGTTTTTACGACTACACCCTTTCCACAATCGAACAATTATAATTGATATTGGCGGATAAGGGTAGGAAATCTTGCTATTGAACGCTCTTCCACGAGATGTCTGAGAAATAACATACCTTTGCAGCTTCGATAAACAGTTAATGGTCAACGTATTATCACAACAGCTGTCTAGAGCATATACTTGTCTTCAACTAAATCTGTTCAGAACAGTTTCAGTCCGTTCCTACTTACAAGCAGATGCTCTTGCTGAAACTGCTTACTATCTATTTCTTAACACTCGTTCTAGCATTTGTAGACTTAGAGAAAGCTTTTGACAATGTTGACTGGAATACTCTCTTTCAAATTCTAAAGGTGGCAGGGGTAAAATACAGGGAGCGAAAGGCTATTTACAATTTGTACAGAAACCAGATGGCAGTTATAAGAGTCGAGGGACATGAAAGGGGAGCAGTGGTTGGGAAGGGAGTGAGACAGGGTTGTAGTCTCTCCCCGATGCTATTCAATCTGTATATTGAGCAAGCAGTAAAGGAAACAAAAGAAAAATTCGGAGTAGGTATTAAAATCCATGGAGAAGAAATAAAAACTTTGAGGTTCGCCGATGACATTGTAATTCTGTCAGAGACAGCAAAGGACTTGGAAGAGCAGTTGAATGGAATGGATGGTGTCTTGAAGGGAGGATATAAGATGAACATCAACAAAAGCAAAACGAGGATAATAGAATGTAGTCGAATTAAGTCGGGTGATGTTGAGGGTATTAGATTAGGAAATGAGACACTTAAAGTAGTAAAGGAGTTTTGCTATTTGGGGAGCAAAATAACTGATGATGGTCGAAGTAGAGAGGATATAAAATGTAGACTGGCAATGGCAAGGAAAGCGTTTCTGAAGAAGAGAAATTTGTTCGCATCGAGTATAGATTTAAGTGTCAGGAAGTCATTTCTGAAAGTATTTGTATGGAGTGTAGCCATGTATGGAAGTGAAACATGGACGATAACTAGTTTGGACAAGAAGAGAATAGAAGCTTTCGAAATGTGGTGCTACAAAAGAATGCTGAAGATTAGATGGGTAGATCACATAACTAATGAGGAGGTACTGAATAGGATTGGGGAGAAGAGGAGTTTGTGGCACAACTTGACCAGAAGAAGGGATCGGTTGGTAGGACATGTTCTGAGGCATCAAGGGATCACCAATTTAGTATTGGAGGGCAGCGTGGAGGGTAAAAATCGTAGGGGGAGACCAAGAGATGAATACACTAAGCAGATTCAGAAGGATGTAGGTTGCAGTAGGTACTGGGAGATGAAGAAGCTTGCGCAGGATAGAGTAGCATGGAGAGCTGCATCAAACCAGTCTCAGGACTGAAGACCACAACAACAACATTATAAATACATTTTTATAAACAGAAACGTCTTTTTCTTGCACCAGTCTGTATTTATGTTTTACCTTTTACATTAAGACGTCTTCAGTACATTTCGTCAGGAGTAGTACCGTTTCGTTTATACGTGTAGTACGCATAGATTGGGAACTGGTTCACGTAATAATTCTTACGTAAAAAAATTATTACTTACAGCTGTTCGTTTATCCAGCCAAATTAGCATTTCCTCTCGCCTCGTCGCAGGTTAGAAGTCGCACTGACATTTCACGTTTGTGACGTCGATACATCTGCATGACTCTATCTATCTTTTATGATAATTCTTTAGCTGTATGCTATTAAGACCGTTATTGATCCGGCAAGAATTACAAAGTTTTCTTACCAGCACTGTAAATGATATAAGTCGGAACAAACTTTCCTTGGAGCCTCTTTGCTTTTTTTTGTGTATGTGTGAGTCGCCAACTTAACCAATGTTCTCTCTCTCCCTCTCTCTGTTTGTGTAGAGGCGCGCGCGAGCTGGTGTGTGTGTGTGTGTGTGTGTGTGTGTGTGTGTGTGTGTATGTTGAGCCAGAGAGAGAGAGAGAGAGAGAGAGAGAGGGAGGGAGAGAGAGAGAGAGAGAGAGAGAGAGAGAGAGAGAGAGAGAGCAAGTTATCTATATGACATTTATGCTACACATGTCGACATGCTGTTAAGACACTGGGGAAGTAGGATTGTGGCTAATAGAGGAGAGGATCGATGAAAGTAAAATGTGGATTGAACAGTTGAAAAAAATGGTTGTAATGGCTCTGAGCACTATGGGACTTAAAAGCGGAGGTCATCAGTCCCCTAGAACTTAAAACTAACTAACCTAAGAACATCACACAGATCCATGCCCGAGGCAGGATTCGAAGCTGCGCCGTAGCAGCAATGTAGTTTCGGACTGAAGCGCCTAGAGCCGCTCAGCCACTGCGACCGGAGATTGAACAGTTGATAGAGAGTGAGTACAGAGTTGTTGCTACACATACAATTGAATGTTTCTTGAAAGACATCATAGTCGCCGTTGACTGTATGAAATATTTATTATTACGATTGCAATTTCGGCCTTAGGGCCACTTTCAAGTAACACTGCAAAAGTTACCTAAACACAAAAAAATATAAAAGTGAAGCACAGGGTGCATATACATAATTAAACAAACATTTCATTAAAATAGTAGCGTAATTATAAAATTTGTGAGAAATGTACATAACTTACATTCTGCCAGAATATAAGACTATCCGATATGAGTACATGTCGTCGTCAAAATGCAGCCTTTTGACTGCGAGAGTCCCAAAACATCCGATGAGTACGACACTTATTACATCGTGAAGTGTTGTTAAATATGTACTGAACTGTCAATGTTACCATCGTTCTAATAATCTATCACACATACAAGCTCAGGTGCACTGACAACATATGGAGCTAAGCCTGTTGGTGCGAAAATACATTTACTAAAGATACTGCCTGTGCACGTAGCAAAGATTGTGCACACCAAGGATACAACTTATAAGCTTTATATCGTAAAGTCTTTTCATCTGTCGACATCATACATGAATAGAATGTGGCTCATGCACAAAATGTTATATTGAACAAACTGGGTGGGCACTTAGCGACAGGTTTAACGAACACATCAGGCAGACCGAGAGCAATACCTCCACCTTTAGCAAACACTTCATTGAGAATAAACATATGGTCAACAACATAGATTCATCCCTTAAAATACTGCATACTGTGCCTAAAAGTAGAATTAGGAATATTCTAGAAGAAATAGAGATTTACAACTGTATTACAAATAGTCCTAATGACCTACTTAAGGTTCAAATTGATTTGAAAAATAAAAGAGTTTTAGATAATTTCCAGTCCGTTTTATGTACAAATAACAGATTGTAAAATATCTTACGGGCGCAATACATTTGACATCTGATGGGAGTTTACCACCCTTACATTTTGCTTAGACAAGCGCGTAAATGAGGTTTTTTTTTTATATATATATATATATATATATATATATATATATATATATATATATATATATATATATATATATATATAAACTAGATACTTTAAAATTATATTAGCAACTGTGTAGTGTCATATACGTTACCCCTTCCAATGTATCTATTCTCTTATTTTATGTATTTAAGGATTGCCAATTTTTATATGATGTATCTGACATCTGACCAGTTTTGTGTTAAATCATAATTAACAAGTTTTATCAGTAATCCTGGTGTGTTTTACTGTAAAGAAAAGTTTATGGACTATAACGAGGGAAGAAAAGCATACTCCAATGTATTTTATTTTTGTATATTTTATAAATGAAATGTAGCCACGACATTTCGTTGTATCCGAGGAATGTGATTTGTTGTATCAGTCTGCTTCAACAATGACTCATAGAACTGTACAGTTATTTTGGACACTTACCGAAAACGGTTTAATCAATTTAGATGGAATATTATACATATTTACTTAGTCGTGTTAACATAATCTTCCGTCGGTTTTTGATAGAACAAAATTATAATAAATTAAAAGCACCAGTTTGCTTTTATTCTACAGTATTACTTTTATTGTTAACCGGTTTTCGGCTTACAAGGCCATCTCCAGACATTTACTGAGTATTATTACCAAAAAAGTTACAATGTTTGCAAACAACATTGGAAGAGAAGTAACACGTCTAGACTGAAGTAGAAACATACAGTAAGTATGTCCCTTACAATCACAGTACTCTTTAGAAATCTGTATGATGTCGACAGATGAAAAGACTTTACGATATGACGCTTATAAGTTGTATCCTTGGTGTGCACTATCTTTGCTACGTCCACAGGCGGGATCTTTAGTAAATGTATTTTTGCGCCAACAGACTTAGTTCCATATGTTGTCATTGCACCTGAACTTGTATGTATGATAGATTATTAGAACGATGGTAACATTGACAGCTCAGTACATATTTAACATCATTTTACGATGTAATAAGTGTCGTACTCATCGGATGTTTTGGGACTCTCGCAGTGAAATGACTGCATTTTGACGACATGTACTCATGTCAGATAGTCTTATATTCTGACAGAATGTAAGTTATGTACATTTCTCACCAATTTTCATTATTACGCTACTATCTCAATGAAATGTTTGTCTAATTATGTATATACACCCTGTGCTTCACTTTTGTATTTTATCGTGTTTAGGTAACTTTTGCAGTGTTACTGGAAAATGGCCCTAAGGCCGAAATTACAGTCGTAATAATAAATATTTCATACAGTCAACGGGGACTATGAAGTGTTTTAAGAAATATTATATGACTGTGAATCCCAACTATGAGAGGTTAATCAAATTGAATGTTTGGTTCAGAGGTTATTTGGAGAGGATCAGGGACGACTGGAAAGAAATGTTTGTGTGACATCACTCTAAACATCATCTGTTTCGATGTTACTCTGCTACTTTATCTGTTAACGTGATCAATAAGTTGTTTGTCATGTGCTTTTGTTCATTCAAATGAGTTTTCTGTTCTGCCATTTTTATATATGATTATATTATTGTAAACTTAGAAGGCGTTTCATGTTGTTTATTGCGATTATTTTCGTCTCTTCTTCCTTAGATATTGGCTTGTGATCATGTTCTCTGAGAAACTCTGCAGAAATGGAGTGATTTAACTCATATTTCCATTCACAGATCTGTTATTCTCATCGGGTATCTAATATTCTACCTATCTGTCCCAAATCAAATACCTATCAGCACATGTATACCTAGTTTCAGATTTATGTCCATGTAATTTGTTAATTTTGGAATGTATTCGGATAAAACTTCCTGTTTGTTGTTCTATATTTGTTTGTTGTCTTTTGAAAATATTGGTGATTTTATGTGCGAGTAATTGTTTGTATGCTATTGTGTACCATGTTCTATCTTATTTTCTATTGACCTCCCTCTTTTGTGTTCTTGTTATGTTAATCTGTGTGTTGCATGCGCATGCGTGTGTGTGTGTGTGTGTGTGTGTGTGTGTGTGTGTGTGTGTGTGTGTACGTATGTTTGTGGTGAGAGAGGATGAGTCACTCTCTTACTATTCTCCATATTCAAGGGTACAATTTAACGTTGATTTTACACCCATCACATCGTTTTTGTGAGACGAAAGGAAGTTATCAGTATGAGCCGGCATTGATGGGAGCATGTATGTGGTAAATGTATGTGTTATCTTTACAGTAACTCTCCTTCGAATAGTATTTTATAGAGTTGAAAACAAGCTAGCGTTTGGTCATTTAACAGTCAATATTGCAGTGGACGTTAGGGGATTGATAGCCACGTGCAGCTATTAGGGAAAGGAACGTCTTGAAGTACCTACTGGGGACAGAATGATGGGCCCAAGAATTTTTCGCACCAGTGCGCAGACAATGCGTTTGGTCGAGGAGGCGGAAAAACTGCATTCCTCGACCTACCTGTTAGGCACCTCTTGCCACAGCAGGGGCAGGGGCATGAGAAAAATCTAGGTCTCCCGGCCAATGCGTTGCGGTTGTATTGTAAATACCTTTTGTCAACAGGGATGGCTGCCATAAAAAAATCGCGAGGTCCCATGTTCACCGTGGACCAGACACTATCGAGGGAGCATTCATGTGGTGTCGTCCCTCTGTCTGCAGAGATTTTTGAAAGAACACATTTGTGACGTCGCTGAAATGATCTATGTCGGAACACAAAAACACTTCTCTTAACTTAGCTGGGGCCCCTGGTCAGACACGCAGTAACTTTCAGGCCGTCCATATCGTGATAAATATGTGTTGTTCACCTTAGAGCTATACGGCAATTCAAAACAGTCTGCCTAAAGTGACTATGGGAAAAGACAAGTCAGGAGCACAACATCTCCTCTTCTCTGCATGGGAATTGCAAGTCAGGGATCGGCTGCTTCTCCTGTTGAGAGAAGGATATTGTTAACTTTGATTAGTGTTGGCCGAGCAGTAGAGCCGACATGTTAGAGTGGAGACATGGAGCTCGTGGAATGTTGTGTCACGAAATCCTAGTGGGGGACGATTGCGGGAGTACTTAAGTGGAGTTTCCTGAAGTATGATGGAAAGTGAGGAGAGGAAAAAACTTAGTCAGTTTCCGGTTTGGAGTGGGCCTTCTGTTTCTGACTCCGGTCTGGAGCGTGTCTTCTACTTCAGACTTTGGTCTGAAATGAGTCTTTTGATTCAGACTCTGATCTTGAGAGGATTCTGGTCTAGACTTTTGTTAAGAGTGGGTTGCATTTGGGACACTTGTCCTGAGAGTAACTTTGCACTAGCACTGGTTTTGACTGGGGAGTCTGTGGTGAGGACTTAGCTGTACCGATATCTTAGACCTAATCATCTCGGACAACTCGCTGTGCCAATAGCAGGCTTACTCGTGACAGGTCTGCCACGTTGACGTTTGATCTCCATGTGCACATTGCCGTATAAGTAAGTCAAATTAGTCCATGATATGACGCGATCGGGAGTGTCACACGCTGGAATCTGCTGATATTTCAGGGATCCATTACTGAGTAACTGAGATCCGTCTAACAGATCGACACCAGCCTCTTTGCATATCTTGTGCCCGCAATGGCGAATTGCAGGCGCTGTACATCGCTGTTCCGCAGACACTTGAACCACGACCGTCACACATCGACAAAAGGGTTATTGTAATGCTGATCCGGCTTGTTAGGGCAAACAAGATTACAGTATCTCCACTTGTTCTCAGCTGCACCAACGTAGTGTAAATTCTGTGTTGCGTGTTTGTAGTGCCATCAGTGTCAGATAATTCCAGATTGCGTTATCTATATTTTGAGGCAGAGTAAATATTTGAATCAGACAAACCTTAGTCCTGGCCAGCCAGCGGATAACCTGGGGAGTGTTAATTATTTGTGACATATCTGTACTGCCATCAGTTCATGTCTATTTGTCATCACGCTTATCATTTATTTTGTCCTTTTTCTAATCATTAATCTTGCACCATGACTTTAAAAAAGATCGATACCGTGTTGATGTATTAATCATCCATCAACAGTTTAGTAAAATAATGACAGGGCCACCATTTCATTAATATTATTTAAGCATTCAAATTCATTTAGATTCTGATAAATATGATAACCTCTAATGTAGGCTATCAGCAACAAACACAGTGAAGGGGCAAAATCAGTTTTAGCAGAAGCATGGGACAGGTAGTCAAGTGGTGGGCTTTATAGTTAAAACTGATTGCTGTCAGCACATAAACTCATAGTTGCCTGTCGCCTTCCAGACCAGTGTAGTCTTGCTGTGTGTGTGTGTCTGCGTGCGTGTGTGTGAGCGCGCTCTCTTTTGCGGGCATACCTGTGCCTACCGGCGTGTTTCTGTTTGGGTATTTGGTTATACTGCGTTGTTATTTGTGGCTTTTTGTTGTAATATATCGCAGTCTGAACAATAGGATTTTACTTAAGTCACTGTATATTCATGAGGATATCCCAAAAGCCACAAAATGTGGACAAGTGTGGTATACAATTGTTGTGCGTCGTTCTGAAAAGTGTGTACCATTTAAAGGCTGAGTGATAGCTGATGGTCGCCTCCAGGTTCCCGAGAACCTGAGATACTACAGTGGGATGCTTAACGTTGTTCCAGTTACAAGAATGGAAGTAACATTAGCGTTTCACCTTCCGTCAACAACGAGGTTATTACAGATGGAGCACAAGCTCGAAATTTTGAGGATAGGGAGGTATTATATTGTATTGTATTTTATTGAAGTGGGGACCTAGAAACGACGGAGAGGCTTCGTCCCCGCCGTAGCCCTCAGTGTTTCACAGCCCCACAACAGGCTACACCTGTCCACTCATCCCATCGCCGCCCCACATCGAACCCACGGTTATTGTGCGGTTCGGCCCCCAGTGAACGCCCCCAGGAACGTCTCACACCAAACGAGTGTAACCCCAAATGTTTGCGTGGAAGAGTAATTATTGTGTAGGCGTACGTGGAGACAGTGTTTGCGCAGCAATCGCCGTCGTAGTGTAACTGATGCGGCATAAGTGGAACGAGCCTGCATTCGCCGAGGCAGATGGAAAACCGCCCCCCCCCCTTTCCCCACATGCCCAATTACTGAGTCATGTCTATGCCCTGTGAAACACGTCCAGGTGTATTTGTATTTGTAATTTATACATAACATATAAGTGAACAAAAATAATTATTGGTACACTCTTTCCCTGTTTTAATTTCGTGTACAATTTATTTCGTCCATTGTTGGGCCATTATGTTTAATTACATATCCCATCATTAGAAAAATAAAAGAAATGTAAAAGTGATTACAGTGATTTTTTTCTTTAAATTGTTGTTTAGCTTTGTGTTTATAATGCATGCATAACATACAAATGAATACAAGCAACTATTGTTATATCCTTCCACTGATTTAATATTTTTGTGTACAACATGTTTTGGGCCCACTGTGTGTGCAGTCCATTTATTTGCACGCACCACCATTACATTACAACAGTGTTTACTGTAATGGTTGTCCTTTAATTTCATTGTCTAGTGTATGCCTGTGTTACTGTTGTATCTATTGTTTGTGGCTATCGGCATTATGATATCAAGTTCTTTTTGGCAGTTTTCCTTGTTGAGTGACAGTGTGTGCATTTCAGTTTAAATTCTTCAATTTCTTTTGTGTCTGTATACCTGGTAGCCTCAGTTCCATGCTTTAATAACTTTCTAGAGTTTGGTTCCACCTTCTTTACTACTGTCAGGGACTGTGATAGTTGAGATCAGATGAGAGGTGAGTTGGTGATCCCCAGTAACAGCTCCAGGCAGGGCTGGCTTCAGTCCAGCAACTTGCGCCTGTTGCTGGTGGGTACCACAGTGTGGAGGGAGCGGGGGTGGAGTGGAGAATCGGAGATCCAAGGGGCGTCCAGCACGTCCCATGTATCCCTCGATAGGTCCACTAATGTAACCACCCTGGTCACTGCCTGCCTTGAGAATGAACGCTCACCTGTCGTCGAGTGAGAGGTTGTTTCAGGGCGTGGGTGGCAACAAAAGGCTGTCCAGAGGAAGGGGGGAGGCAATCGAAAAACCTCTCCAGTTCAACTGGCAAACAGGTTTAAGGTTATTGTAGCTAATAAAGGTCGTGAGCCTGGTGGAGACACTTTCCCTGTTTCAGAGGAAGTCTCTCAGCCTCCAAAACCTCGGTATTCTCAGAGTGTTGGATTACTGATAGTTGGGAGCTCCAGTATTAGGCGCGTTACGGGTCGCTTTTAGGGATATGGCCGTCAAGGAGAGAAGAAATCCAGTGTGCACTTTGTGCACATACTGGGAGGAGTCATACCATATGTGGTGCTTCAAGATGTCATGAAGAGCACAGGGTGCAGCCAACAGCCGGAGGTAGCTCATGTCGGAAATATTGATGTGTTTCTGTTTGGATTGGAAGTAATTCTCTCTTGTTTCGAGCAGCTGTCTGAATTGGTAAAGACTGTCAATCTTGATTATGAGATGAATGCAGCGTTCACCATCTGTAGCATCGTTGACAGGACCAATTGTGAACCTTTGGTACAAAGCCACGTGGAGGATCCGAATCTCAGGTCTCAGATGGTTCTGCGACAGACTACGCAGCAGAATTTTCGGCTTTTGTCGTAGGGTGCTGGCGTTTCACGTTCCGCTTAATAGGTCACGTGTTAGAGCTCCAGTTCTAATACAAAGCCCTGAAGGACAAATCCTTAAAGGTACCGAAAGCTGACGAAAGCCTGAGATAAGCTCAGACGATATTTACAAACCACCTAACGGTATCCATAAACGACACATTAAATACCGTTCATGGTTAAGAATTTGTAGCTGTAAGAAGCAAACAGAAGAGCCAGAGAAACTGGTACACCTCCCTAATATAGGGTAGGGCCCCCGCGAGCATGCAGAAGTGCCGCAACACGAAGTAACCTGAACTAATGTCTGAAGCAGTGCTGGAGGGAATTGACAATATGAATCCTGCACGGCTGTCCATATATCCGTATAATTACGAGGGAGTGGAGAAACTCTTCTGAACAGCACGTTGCAAGGCATTCCAGATATGATCAATAATGTTCGTATCTGGGGAGTGTGGTGGCCGGCGAAAGTGTTTAGACTCAGAGGAGTGTTCCTGGAGCCACTCTGTAGCAATTCTGCACGAGTCGGTTGTCGCATTGTCCTGCAGGAATTGCCAAAGTTCGTCGGAAGACACAATTGACATGAATGGATGCAGGTGGCCAGACAGGATTCTTGCGTCACCTGGACTTATCAAGGGTCCCATATCACTCCAACTGCACACGCCCCACACCATTAGAATGCCTCCACTAGCTAGAACAGTCCATTGCTGACCTGAAAGATCCGTGGATTCATGAGGTTGTCTCCATACCCGTACACGTTCATCCGATCCATAGATTTTGAAACGAGACTCGTACTACGAGGCAACATGTTTCGAGTCATTAACAGCCCGATGTCGGTGTTGACTGGCCCAGGCGAGGGGTAAAGCTTTGAATCGTACAGTCATCAAGGGTACACGAGTGGGCCTTCGGCCCCGAAAGCCCATATCAATGACGTTTCTTTGAATGGTTGGCACGCTGACACTTCTTGATGGCCCAGCATAGAAATCTGCAGCAATTTGCGGAGGGGTTGCAATTCCATGACGTTGAACGATTCTCTTTAGACGTCGTTGGTCCCTTTCTTGCAGGATCTTTTTCCAGTCGCAGCAATGTCGGAGATTTGATCTTTTACCGGATTTCTGATATTCACGATATACTCGTGAAATGGTCTTACGGGAAATTCCCCACTTCATCGCCACCTCGGACACGCTGTGTCCAATCGCTCTTGCTCCAACTAGAACACCACGTTCAAACTAACTTAAGTCTTGATAACCTGCCGTTGTAGCAGCAGTAACAGATCTAAAAACTGCGCCAGATACTAATTGTCTAGCCGGTCGTTGTGGCCGAGCGGTTCTAGGCGCTTCAGTCCGGAACCGCGCTGCTGCTACGGTCGCCGGTTCGAATCTTGCCTCGGGCATGGATGTATATGATGTCCTTAGGTTAGTTAGGTTTAAGTAGTTCTAAGTCTAGGAGAGTGATGACCTCAGATGTTAAGTCCCATAGTGTTCAGAGCCATTTGATCATTTGAACTAATTGTCTTGTGTAGGCGTTGCCGACTGCGGCACCGTTTTCTGCCTGTTTACACATCTTTGTATTTTAATACTCATGCTTATACCAGTTTCTTTGGCGCTTTAGAGAAGTTTCCCGTGTTGTGAAGTTGAAGCAGTTACTTGATGTGAGAGAGAATAGGTAGTGATTATTACACTTACCAACCGGAATAAATTAATAATTGTTTCCTATTACCGACCCCAGACTCAGCTGATTCAGTTGCTGAATAATTCTAGGAACAAGTTGAGCCTCGTTTTAAACAGAAACCCCACTCGTACAATTACAATTGGCGTTAACTTCAACCTATACTCAACGTGTTGAAAGACATATTCGTTTAAACTTGATGGTAGTCATAAAATATGGTACTAAATGCTTTATCCGTAAATAGTTTTGGACAATTAGTTTATTAGCCCAGTCGATGTGTAAATGGTTGCGAAAACATTTTTAACCTCTTGATAAAAACAATCCTGAGAGAATAGGTTGCAACATGATTGATGCAGGGATTAGTAACCACAAGATATCTGTAGCGAGACTGAACATCCGTATGCACCGAAAATAAATTCAAATATTTTCTGTTTATAAAAGTATATAAAATTTCGCTTGACGGCTTCCTAAGCGACAGTCTTCCAAACGATGAAAGTGTAGGCGAGATTCTGCTTAAATTCAAAGAAATATCGCCGTGTGGAGTGGGCGTGTGGTTAGAAGCGCCATGTCACGGATTGCGCGGCCCCTGCCCCCGCAGGTTCGAGTCCTCCCTCGCGCATGGGTGTGTGTATTGTCCTTAGCGTAAAATAGCTTATGTTATTTTAAGTAGTGTGTAAGTCTAGGGACTGATGACTTCAGCAGTGTGGTTCCCTAGGAATTCACACACATTTGAACATTTTTCAAAGAAATATCATTGGCGGCAATTGAGAGATTTACATTGAATAAAGTAACAAAAGTTGCAGAAGTAACGAATAAAGGATGGCATATTTAAAAGAACCAAAATACCCAAGACTGGCAATGTTTTACTGAAGCTCGAAATTTAGCGCAGACATCATTGCGAGATGCTTTTAATAGTCTTACATCGAAACTCTCCCACGAAATCTGACAGAAAACGCAAAGAGATTCTGGTTATATGAAAAGTACACCAGCGGCAAGACATAACAAATAACTTTACTGTGCGATAGTAATGGGAATGTTACCGATGACAGTGCTAAGTTACAATATATATTACTTCACCAAAGAGGGTGTAGTAAATATTCCAGAATTGAAGTCAATAACAACTGCCAACATAAGCAACTTCAAAATAGATATCCTCGGTCCAGGGAAGCAGCTTAAATCACCTAATAAAGTTAAGGCTTCCAGCCCAGATTATATGCCAATGAGCTTCCTTTCAGAGTATACTGATACAACAGCTGAATACTTAATGATCATATACAATAGTTCACTCGATGAAACATCCGTACGTGACTACTGGAAAGTAGCACCGATGGTACCAGTCACTATTCGGTATAGGAAATACGAGAAATCCGATGAATCACAAACCCATATGAGTGACATCGACTCGCTGCAGGATATCGGAACATACACTGTGTTGGAGCATTATGAATGACTGCAAAGAAAACTGATTACTGACACACAGTTAGCGCTGATTCAGAAAATATCATTCTTATGAAACACAACTAGGTCTTTATTTGCATTACGTAACGAGTGCTATTGACAGGGAATCTCAGACTGATTCCATATTTTTAGATTTGCAGAAAGTTTTTGACACCATTCCTCACAATCGACGTCTTATTAAATAGGTGTATCGTCTTATTTGTGCGACTGGATTCGTGATTTCCCGTCAGAAAGATCCCTGTTAATAGTAATAGATGAAAAGTCATAGGCTAAAACAGAAATGACATCTGGCGTTCCCAAGGAAGTGTCCTTTGCTAATCCTAATATATATAAACTATTTAGGAGACAATCTTACCTGCCCTTTTAGGTTGTTTGCAGAGAATTCTGTCACATACCGTCTAGTAAATTCGTCAGAACATTAAAACCAATTGTAAAATGACTTATACACGCTATGTGCATGGTGTGAAAAGTGGCAGTTGACTACAGACATAAAAGTGTGAGGGCATCCGCATGAGTACTACAAGAGGTTTGTTACATTTCGGTTACACGATGAATCACGCAAATCTAAAGCTCTCAACTGAACTCAACACCTATGAATTACAGTTACGATCACAAAGTTAATGTTGTGGGTAAGACAACCCCCAAGAAAGCGTTTTATTGACTGAACACTTAGAAGATAAGTAGATGCAACAGGTATACTAAAAGATAGCCTACACTACACTTGTCCGTCCTCTGCTAGAGTCCTGCTACGCGATATGGAATGCTTACCAGTTGCGATTCACGGACGTTATCGAAAAAGTTCAAAGAAGGGCAGTTCGTTTTGTATTATCGTGAAATAGGGAGAGATTGCCATGGATATGGTAAGCGAGCTGGGCCAGCAATCATTAAAACAAACGTGTTTTTCTTTGCAGCGAGATATTTTCACGAATTTTCAATAATGAACTTTCTCCTCAGAATGCGAAAATATTGTGTTGATTCAAGCCTACATAAGGAGAATTATCATCGTGTTAATATCAGAGAGATCAGAGCTCTTATGGAATGATTCAAGTGTTCATTTTTCCCAAGTTCGAGATTGTAGCGCTTGAGAATCAGTCTGAAAGTGGTTAGAAAACCTTCTTCCAGGCACGTAAGTACGAAATGCAGATTAGTCATGTAGTGTAGGTGTATTGAATCTGTGGAACGTGTGTCGAAATACTACTTGTTTTTGTGGTGGGTTTGGATGATTCGAGACGTGTGTATGTGTGTGTGTGTGTGTGTGTGTGGGTGGGTGGGTGTGTCAGTTGTTGTGATTAATTCATGTATGTTATCAAAGAATGACGCCGTCTGTCAAACTGAGTACTGCATAAAAAACGGTCTTATGTTTAAGTTAGGGAAATTCACAGTCTGCAGGGCAAACTAAATCTGGTGGAAATAATAATTACTGGGTCCACAAGTTATTAAAATTTCATATGAAATTAATGGGTAATATTAAAAAGTTTTCAAACAACAGTGAAAATGGGAACATAAATATTCAAAACAGTTTAAGTTAAAATCTTCGATGAAATTATAATTTCTGTACTGGTCGAAAGTATTTCTAGTTTAGCGTTAACTACGCAGAAAAAACTATCACAGGAATGGATTGATGATAATTTGTTGGATTCTTAACTAAACGTGAACCAGAGCCGCATTTACTAAAGTTTTAGAAGAGAGGAAAAGATACAAATGGCTGAAGAAATGGAAAGACGACTTTCTTTCTACGAAATGTAAAGGTATGGATAAGCAAACTGACAATATATTTTCTGTTAAATTTACTGTCTGTAAGATTAGATGAGTTCTTGGTTTCTGTGATAACTTCCTGCAATTAAAAATAATTTGAAGATAAAGTTAAATCATCTTAAAGTAATAAATTCAGGTAACGTACTTTTTTCTGCAACAGCACTTACTCAAATCCTTTACTGGTAGTGTTGGAAATTCATAGTTTATAAAATGATGCAAGATCTCTTAAAATATCTATTCAAATAGATAATAGCTACACTGGGCCTTTTATAGTGGTTTTCAGTGTTTTCTCTGCTTGTCATCATAATATCTAGCCGAATACAGAAGGACGTTGGTTTAAATCACCGCATGAGGCTATTGCCGGGATACTTCTTCAGCAAGAACACAATCAGAATATGTGCTCCATTTCTAATGACCTCGGCGTTCACATGGAGCTAAATCCTGGTCTTCCTTCCCTTATTCCTGGCATATAAACGACGACAGAGCATTAACTACGATGGCAAATTGAACTAACTGCTTTATACAACACGTGCATTCGATGGTGAGCAGCCATAATGTGTCTGCATTGTTATGTCACAAATCGCACTGGAACAGCGAACTGAACACGTCTAAATCAAGTGTTCAAGGCATTCTCCAAAATGTTTTGAAGAAGAGGAAAGTGTGTGCAAAGTCTGTCACGCATACTTTTGCTCCAAAACAAAATGACGTTGCATGGGCGCCTGCTGCGTCTTGACTGAAATGACAAACGTGGACAATTAACTTCTGGAAGAGATCATCATGGGTGAAGAGACTTTTGATTTCATTTCGAACCTACACCAAAACAAGGGAGTGCAGGACTGAACTGATGGTTCGACAAGACCGATGAAGGTTGTAAAGTTACGTGCATGTTAAACAAATCCCAAACAATGATTTTTTTTGACATTTCAAATGGTGTATGAACGTCCTGTCTATTGCTCTTAATTATAGGGGAGGCTGTGTAGAACACTTGAAGCATTAAAACCACCATCTGAACATTTTCCTAATTTTTATTAATCCAGACTTGAAACTTTTTGGACTGAGGGGTATGTTGTGTTGATTATTTGAATCGGAACGTTCTCCTGTCGTAGGCAATGCTCAACCGACTGAGCACCCGGACACGCCTTCACACGGATGGACAGTAACCCCACCAAACCTGCCCCACACTCAGTTCGAGTTCGAGGGAAAGTCTGACACTGTCTTGGTGTCTCAAAAAAGATCATCTCAGAGAGCAGTTTGGCAAAAATGAAAGAAATTCAATCTCACTCGGTCCACATAAATGTCTTACGGTGTGTTCTCGAATATCCCTCACGCCATATTTCAAACGAATGAATTAACAGAGAATTCAAGTATTTGAAAGGGATGTCAACGCTTTCGTAGAAGTGTGATTTTACCAGCACGAGGAATTATGTGATTTTAATTCAAGACTCGATGTAAAGATACGAGTACAAGTCATTTACTGTAACAAACATTCCCAAAATTTTTACAGACCGTTTTCAGTGAGATTTCTGTATCTTTTTCTATACGTTGTATGGATATTACGCAACCAAACAATGGAGAACCGAAAGGCAGTAGTAATTTTTCCGTACTCTGGAAGAAGGAGAAAGAAGGTGATGAAAAACATTTCGTAACTACATCTGGTGGAGAGGAGGAGGAGATTAGTGTTTAACGTCCCGTCGACAACGAGGTCATTAGAGACGGAGCGCAAGCTCAGGTGAGGGAAGGATGGGGAAGGAAATCGGCCGTGCCCTTTCAAAGGAACCATCCCGGCATTTGCCTGAAGCGATTTAGGGAAATCACGGAAAACCTAAATCAGGATGGCCGGAGACGGGATTGAACCGTCGTCCTCCCGAATGCGAGTCCAGTGTGCTAACCACTGCGCCACCTCGCTCGGTACCTACATCTGGTCTTTACCTCTGTAAACACTAATTAGAAAATTTTATATTAAATTTGGAGCAGTTATCAGATTCCAGTTTTTCTACTTGTTCATACTGCAGTCTATAATAATTCTCCTGAAAACGAGGGTTAACTAACAGGCCAGTGTTTCTGATTGTCAGTTTTGGAGGGAAAGTTGTTTGGAATGATAAGGTTATTATTAGTTTGTCTGAGGGTACAAAAGTCTCTTAAATGTTCGTTTCTAGTTCCTCTATTCATCTTAAGTTATTTTTGACATTCATTCCAGCTTCTACACTCATATGTCTCTACTTCTAGGGTGTTCTCCCCTCTTCTGTTATCAGTTTGACATCAATACTCCGCAAGCCACCCGACATTGCGTGGCGGGAGATACTTATGGTGCCACTAACTGATTCCACCCTCTCTGTTCTATTCGCGAATGGCGCATAAGAAGAATGTTTGTATGTAAACCTCTGTATTAAGTCTAATTTCTCGATTTTTTTCGTTGTGACCATTTCGCGACACATCTGTCGGAGGAAGCAATATTTTTTCCGACTCGTCCCGAAACTCACCCTCTCGGAATTTCAGTAGTAAAGCACTTCGTGGTCGAAGAGTGGTTCTTTTGTAGCGTCTGCTCCCGGAATTTGTTGAGAATCGATCGAACAAGTGCTATGAAAGCCACTTCTGTCGTGGGTGAGCTACATTTTCTTAAGATTTCTTCCTGCATATCTAAGTCTGGCATCTGTTTTTCCTACTATTAGCTTTATGTGGTCATTCCATTTAGGGTGGCTCTGCATTATAATGTGTGAGTCAATATAATTTCACATTCTTACTGAGTCACTTAATTTTTGTAATATTAGCCTCTCAACGCAATCAGCCACTGTTAACTAGAAAAGTCTTTTCAGAAACCAATCACCTATTTTATATTTTTAAATAGCGTGGTATCCCACTTATGTAGAGTAACTAGATGCAGTAAAAACATGCACTCGCTTTCTTGAAGAATTTTCATTGTTCCTATTGGTTTGTCTACAGAATGTGTTCGCTGCTACTGGTGTTTGCTGTGATATATTTTACGCAAGTCTTAGACTCACAAAAGTCGTACAGTATTTATTCTGACATGAGCTGTGGAACAACTTCAGTATGACACGAATAAATAAGTTGTGGGTATACGAACGCAAACAACATAGCGGCCCTTACTTGCATTTCGTACAAAAAATTTAAACAAACCCACAAATTCTGAAGATGAATGTAAAAATATCGAAATTCTATCGACGAAAAAAATTTTTGTATATTTATTACAATAGTTGACTCCGATAAGATTGTTTTTCCTATATTGCTACAAACAACATATATTTTACGTTAATATGTGAAAGCCAAATTCAATTTGGCGTTATTTAGATGTTAGTATCGATAGGCAAGTGGGTAACATAAAGCTACTCAGAACGTTACAACAGGCTGTCCTACAAGAGAAAAAAATTTTGCCGTGATATATTTTACGCAAGTCTTAGACTCACAAAATGCGTACAGTATTTATTCTGATATGAGCTGTGGAACAACACCAGCATAACACGAATAAATAAGTTGTGGGTATACGAACGCAAACAACATAGTGGCCCTTACTTCCATTTCATACAAAGAATTTAAATAAACCCACAAATTCCGAAGATGAATCTAAAAATATCGAAATTCTATCAACGAAAGGACAGTTGGAGACATTAAGTTGCCGGTCTCCAAACTTTACGCTAATATTCTGGATTAATTTCAGAATCTCCACGAAGCATGCATGGAGTAGGGGCAAGTAACTCTGATGACAGTGATCCGTTCCTCAAAGCTAGGCGGCTACAATTGTGCATTTAGAGAGCGTGTTTGCCCGTCAAAGATGTCACACTCTTTGTTCTCTTGACCTATAACAATACCAATAAAAGACACACCACACACATAATACGTTGATGGAAAGCAATGGTAAAGCACCTCCATAAGGGACTTGCCCAGGACATCACAGCCATATTTCAGTATCTTCCCCCAAAATTCATTTCCTGAGTGTAGAAATTACTTGACTTATGTAAATAAAATTCCGCCTATGGAATGCCGCCGGAATCGCTTAGTGCTCATCAACGTAAGCAGATATACACTGCTCGTCGTAAAAATTGTAACACATGGGAGGATAGCAAATAAAGAAATTTTAGTTATCTTTCGTATCCAGTCATCTTCTTCTTTTGCCTTGCCTTGTTTATATCGAGTGGTTATAATTAAAGTGTAGCTGGTCACAGAGATCTAGTGTGAGCAGCGAAACTTGGTAGATATGGAAATGCGATAATGCGGAACCGAGCTACGCTGGAAAAGAAAATGAGTTGCAATTTAGACAACCAGGCCAAATTTGGCGCTGTGCATGGAAGAAAGACATTTAGAAATGTTTCCATACGTACGTAGGCAGAAAACGTCAAACAAGTAGGAAAAGCATAATGTCGATTTTATTATTAACCGCCTCTTATACTATTAGCTAAATAGCAGCACCGGAGACGTCGGCGAGATGCTACATCCGTAAAATTACGTGATAAACAACTACTCGCAGCAGTTCCGATGGAGTCTGACCAACGAGTTCCTGTATATTGCCCTTCAGATCAGGTAGCGACCGAACACGTCCCTAGTAAACGTATGCGTTTACATATCCCCGAGGCCAATGGTGACATCAATTCACGTCAAGTGATCTTGCAGGCCATGCATCTGAAAAATTTCTGAAGATAACAAGTTCATCGAAGGTTGCATTAAGCAGATCTTTCACTGAGCGGGCGACATGAAGTGTTGCCCGATCTTTCATGTAAACAATGGTTTCTAAATGGTTCAAATGGCTCTAAGCACTATGGGACTTAACATCTGAGGTCATAAGTCCCATAGACTTAGAACTACTTAAACCTAACTAACCTAAGGGCAGCACTCACATCCATGCCCAAGGCAGGATTCGAACCTGCGACCGTAGCAGTAGCGCGGTTCCGGACTGAAGCGCCTAGAACCGCTCGGCCACAACGGCCGGCAGTGGTTTCCAATCAGCTGCGCTCTTCCAAAGTAGGAATCACACATTGTAGGAGGATCTCTCGATAAAGTGCTGACGTCAAGGTGTACCTGACAGGCACTCAGGGTGTATTCTCTTCAAAGAAGAACGGACCGAGAATAAAGGTTCTAGTGGATGCACAGCACACAGTCAAATACGGCGAGTGCAACTGCTCTTTGTCCACAATGCTCGATTTAACAGTACCCCACATTCTGCAGTTCTGTGTATTCACTGCACCGACAGTATAAAACGTGCCTCCACTGAAAGAGCTCAAACACACGTCATTAACTTTGATCCGTGCCAGAAACCGAAGAGCAAAATTCAGAATGTTGCTGCGGTTCATGAGGTTTCAGTTGCTGCACCGTCTGGGTCTTGTATGGGTATCAGTGTAAAAGGGACCGTAAAACCTTACGTACTTTTGACCATAGGACGGACAGTTCTCGTGACACTTGCAAGAGCACTAGCACTTTCAGGGGCACGTATTTGAATAGTCAATTACAGAAACAGCAACCTCACTAATACCTTTCAGCGGTATAGCACGCCTTCCTCTTCCAGGTGCCACAGCAAGGTCGCACGTGTGTTCAAATTTCATTGCCATCTTCTTTAAACCATTTTATTACATCAGGCCTCTCCTCTGCCCTTTAAGTCGGCGATACTCTCTCAATGAAGCACTGTAATTGCTGCCGTTGACATAAAACAGTGTCACTGTCTCTCTTCTCGCTAGCCATACTGTTTACTCACATTATGGCTTTTCATATGACAACGTGTGTGTCATACCGTCATACAAACAGTGCCTGGTGGTCAAAAATCTTTTCCAGCGTAAATCGGTTTCGCATTAACGTATTACCATGTCTTCCAAGTTTAGCTGTCATGCGGTAATTACAGACCACACTGCACTTTAATTATAACCACCTGGTGCCACGGGGCGGATACTGCCACGTAGAGTGAGGCAATTTTAGCTGTGACTGGTGGCCAGATGCCCTTCCTAAACCCACCACTCTCGCCGGGACTGAATCTGTGTACCCCGTCTGTCCGCCTCTAAACTAAATATAAATTCAAGTGTGACTACGTTTTCTAAATGTTTTCGTTGCGTATGACTGGGACTGGACGTGGGTACCAGTATAGCAGGATTAATACGGATTAAGTTTTACGCTGACTTGCGGATGTGTAGGGGTGCGGAAATTAGTACATAGCTACCTCTGGTAGCAACAATTGTTCGAACCTGGATGGGTATCTAGTGGAAGTGAGATTGGATAACAGATACGGATATGTCATTCCATGCTGCTTAAACCCTATTCCAGAGTTTTTCGATCATAGTGGCTGGTAAGTGGTAGCGGTCCAGTGTCTCGACAACTTATTACCAAATATTTTTTTAGAGGTGAGAGATTTAGAGAATGTGCTGAGTAGGGCAGCTGCCGAACATCCTCTGTATCGATGTAGAACAGAATGAACAACATGGGGTCTTGCGTTATATTCTTGAATGATTATGTCACGGATACTCCGAATATAGGGCACAGCCACTACCATTTCCACGTTGGCAAGGTAGTGGCTGCTGTTGAAATTATCTGCTATGAGAGCAAGATGAGATCGTGTTGTGTATTCAATGTCGCTTCTTTTCGTCACTCCAGGCAACGTTCCTTGCCTTCGAAGCCTCCACACACGAATGATCCTTACATATGCCATATGCAGAGTGGCAGCTAGTGATAAAAGATGACGTTGTACCACTGTTGTGTCCAGTGTTGTTGGGCGCACCACTGTGAGAGCGGGGCAGTGCGGAGGCGACAGGGGAATCGCCAGCAATGATTGTGGCGCTGATAGTCCGTGGTGCTCCAACCTACGTCGCACTGTCATTTTGGATACTTATCTTGCTCCAAACAAGCCTGTTTCCTGATTCAAGCTAAGTGATGTAGCTGTGTGATCTTGAACAAGTGAGCTGAAATACACTCCTGGAAATTGAAATAAGAACACCGTGAATTCATTGTCCCAGGAAGGGGAAACTTTATTGACACATTCCTGGGGTCAGATACATCACATGATCACACTGACAGAACCACAGGCACATAGACACAGGCAACAGAGCATGCACAATGTCGGCACTAGTACAGTGTATATCCACCTTTCGCAGCAATGCAGGCTGCTATTCTCCCATGGAGACGATCGTAGAGATGCTGGATGTAGTCCTGTGGAACGGCTTGCCATGCCATTTCCACCTGGCGCCTCAGTTGGACCAGCGTTCGTGCTGGACGTGCAGACCGCGTGAGACGACGCTTCATCCAGTCCCAAACATGCTCAATGGGGGACAGATCCGGAGATCTTGCTGGCCAGGGTAGTTGACTTACACCTTCTAGAGCACGTTGGGTGGCACGGGAGACATGCGGACGTGCATTGTCCTGTTGGAACAGCAAGTTCCCTTGCCGGTCTAGGAATGGTAGAACGATGGGTTCGATGACGGTTTGGATGTACCGTGCACTATTCAGTGTCCCCTCGACGATCACCAGTGGTGTACGGCCAGTGTAGGAGATCGCTCCCCACACCATGATGCCGGGTGTTGGCCCTGTGTGCCTCGGTCGTATGCAGTCCTGATTGTGGCGCTCACCTGCACGGCGCCAAACACGCATACGACCATCATCGGCACCAGGGAAGAAGCGACTCTCATCGCTGAAGACGACAAGTCTCCATTCGTCCCTCCATTCACGCCTGTCGCGACACCACTGGAGGCGGGCTGCACGATGTTGGGGCGTGAGCGGAAGACGGCCTAACGGTGTGCGGGACCGTAGCCCAGCTTCATGGAGACGGTTGCGAATGGTCCTCGCCGATACCCCAGGAGCAACAGTGTCCCTAATTTGCTGGGAAGTGGCGGTGCGGTCCCCTACGGCACTGCGTAGGATCCTACGGTCTTGGCGTGCATCCGTGCGTCGCTGCGGTCCGGTCCCAGGTCGACGGGCACGTGCACCTTCCGCCGACCACTGGCGACAACATCGATGTACTGTGGAGACCTCACGCCCCACGTGTTGAGCAATTCGGCGGTACGTCCACCCGGCCTCCCGCATGCCCACTATACGCCCTCGCTCAAAGTCCGTCAACTGCACATACGGTTCACGTCCACGCTGTCGCGGCATGCTACCAGTGTTAAAGACTGCGATGGAGCTCCGTATGCCACGGCAAACTGGCTGACACTGACGGCGGCGGTGCACAAATGCTGCGCAGCTAGCGCCATTCGACGGCCAACACCGCGGTTCCTGGTGTGTCCGCTGTGCCGTGCGTGTGATCATTGCTTGTACAGCCCTCTCGCAGTGTCCGGAGCAAGTATGGTGGGTCTGACACACCGGTGTCAATGTGTTCTTTTTTCCATTTCCAGGAGTGTAGTTTTGTCCTCTCGATCGCTAGTCGCGTGGAGCCGTTAAAATTCAACTTCTATTCCATAAGGAACTGTTGTGTACAGCGGCTGTAGACTGTAAGGAAGGACAGACACACAGCAAACAGTCGCAATCCCATTATTTTTTATTATTCATATAAATCTAGATTTCGGCTATAAATAGATATCTTCAGTGTATTTATGTTACAATTCAACAGACTCGAGGCAGTACATGTCACCATATGGTCTTACAGCTGTATAGGCAGAAGGAAAACTTTCCTTCCTGTCTTTTCAATCTGCCTATACTCCAGTAGTATGGTGGCATGTGTTGCTGCTAGTCTGTTGCATTGTAACTCAAATGTACTAAAGTTGGCTATTTATAGACGAAATCTATATTAGCAAAAATAATAAAAACTAATGGGATTCCTACTGATTGCTGTGTGCCTCTCCTTCCGATAACATTTTGCATGGCGTTCATTATGGCCTTCCCGACCACATCGATTCCATATTCATTTGACAGTTGTGAGATGACGACCAACGCGAGCAGCAATATCGTAAAACGATAATTCGTTATAGCGATAGGCCACGTTTCTGCCGCTGTCGAGCTCCGTCACGTGTCTCATATGAGATATAACATAATCTCTCACACGCAATCTACATTTATATACGATTTCTGAATGAGACTTCCGCTCTGTAATCTTTCCTTACGTAAAAAATATTGAGGGTGACACTTCTGCCTAATTTTTACGATTGTGTTGAAATATTAATCATTTGCATACGCAGGCACGTAGTACGCTCCCCAAAAGTGCATAAACTGTTTAAATTATTTAAACTGCAATATAAAATCCAAACTTCGAACAAGGACGAAAGAGAATGGAGAAAACAGAGTAAGACAAAAGCAGCCAAGAAGGTAAAACTACTTTGAGATTGTAGATTGTGAGGTTTGTTTACGCATGAACAAAATAGCTGTCACTACTCCAAGATAGGCGTTAAGACATTTTAGAAACTGAGGGGTTTCTATAACTCCTTTCATAAGCCTAATACGTTGCAATCACTGTGTTAAGCAATCTGATGTGAACATTATCATATTAACGAACCAGACACTGTGGGATTTCTTCATTCTTATTTGCCTCTCATATCTCATTTACACAGCTTCTGTTAACGTTTCTATTGGTACGCGAGAGTTATCAGTCACTTTCCTCGTGCCTCATTAGGGGTATGGGAAAATGAAGCGGAGACATCCTGTTTCATTGTGTGTAAGCATCTTGGATATTTAATTACGAAAGCAACAACAGGACCAAGGAATCAACAGTACATGTATTAGTGCCGCTCTGAATCCATGAAAATGCTATTACAGGCCAATTATTCATCTTGTAGAGTATGTCTTTGTTAACAATTTAAACAGGCATCTTGACAGTTATAATGTTGATACTGCGCGCATCTTTTAGTCTAAGAGTTCAACAAACTCTAACATTCAAACATCTCCACAAAGATTTCTTTTATGTGCACCTACCTGAAACCTGAATGACAGGCGTTTAAGGAATTTTCATCATCGTTACTCCATCCGAAGCCAAATCCGAAATCTTAGCTGTGAAAGAGAAAAGAATGAAGTATAATAACTATCCGCTGTAGCTATTTGACTACCTAATAATAATTCATCTTTTTATACACTACAGTCGTTTACCCCAAATGACTGTTCCGAAGAGAATTGAAACGCAGGAGATACGCTCATAAATAAAATTATTCTCTAGTTATGATATGTAGCAGCAGTTCGTGTCAACACATCAGTCTTCTTTTTAGTCTGTTGCCTCAGAATTACAACACATATTCTCGCAGAACGTATCAGAGACATTAAATGTTCAGTAAAACACTTTCCGTCAGCGGTGTTTCTTGTCTTGATATCCTCAATGAAGAGTTAACAGCCGGGCCGAGAACTCGGAGCTATCTATAGAACGCTCTGACACGGAGCCTTCGCCTTCTCTCGTTTATTTCTGTTCGGATGGCCGTTGTCGTAACTGAGTAATACCGCTGCAGGAGACGTTAGGTTCCTGGAGTTGTTGGCAGCGAGCTGGCGGTTCGCGCCGTGCTCTTTGCCCACTCCACACGCGCCGCTGTGACTCAGTTTCCCTTGAATCGCACTGGCATTTCCCCCTGACACATGGTTCGGGGTTCCCGACACATGGATCCAAAAAAGCTCACAAAGGCGTTTCATAGAACCCGTTTCAACAAGTTCACTTAGGCAGAGCTCGCGGTACAAGTGATGAGTGTGCAACGAACGGCTGCTCTGCTTACTGTTTCAACTCGAGAACAAAGGTACCTTTGCATATCGACGACCTAGTTTTAATAACATTCCTTACACTTCTCCGGTAATATTCGAAAAGTATAGAACTAAGCTGAGAAGTTAGAAACTAAGTTGCCATCACGTTAAAACTGGAACTCAAGAATAATCATCCTCGTTTGACAATTTTCCTGGCCTTCAGGCAAGATTAGTTCAACTTTCTTATATAGGATTAACCCTGTATCCTTCTTTAACTTGTTACTCACATGAAAGAGTGAGCCTGTCGGTGTGGCCTAGCGGTTCTAGGCGCAGGTTCGAATCCTGCCTCGAGCATGGATGTGTGTGATGTCCTTAGGTTAGTAGGTCTAAGTAGTTCTAAGTTCTGATGACCTCAGATGTTAAGTCCCATAGTGCTCAGAGCCATTTGAACCATTCGAAAGAGTGACTTTTAAAATTCTAGATGCTGTTTATCCATTTGTCACATCAGAATCAAAATGAAGGATAGCCTATACGTTACAATATATGAAATCAACTGTCAAAGAAAACTTAAACTGAGAAACCTTAAATTAAATTAAAGTAAATAATTAAACCTAAATTTAAGTGGAAATTAATTAATATGAAGAGTTACACAAGAGGTTTGGAAGAAGTGTCACGTACACGTGAGATACACAGGAGGCAGCAGCTGTTGGTCAAAACTAAAAGTTCATATAATGCTATGTCCGGGAACCAGTACTTGTTGAGATATGAGCCATTCTGACCTTTCATTCCTATCTGTCTGTGACACAGAAGTAGACACTACAGACTGTGTTGCGTGTAGTTACCACAGATCCTGTCACAGTCTCAGTAAATCACGCAGTCTGTCAAGTACACCTGATTTCATTCGGACAGCGTCACATATATTGATCTCACGCTTGTGTGACGTCTGCACACTGTTAATGGGTTGGGCTTACATCAATGCCTTTAAACGAACTGGTAGCCAAAAGTCCAACGGATTCAGATCTGGGGAACGGGAAGTCCTTGCTACCGGCCTTCTCGATCAATCCGCCATACAAGAAAGGCTGTGGTGAGATAATGTCGCATGATACGTAGAAAATCTTGTGGTCCCCTATAGTGCATAAGCCACAGTCGTTGTCTTTCTCCCACGCGAAGGATCCCCAATAGCGCTGGTAATTTATCGCGCAGAAATGGACGGTATACAGTACCTGCTAATTTGGTTTGGTAAAGTGCAAGGCTCTAACAGTCTGTCACCGGAATTCGTGCCCTTGCATTGATACTGAAGTGATCCTCACGCCTTACCTCCATGATCGATGGAGAACATGCATCCGCCCGATCGAGCGTATTGTGGTAATCTTCTATGCCATCTCTTTTAACTGTAATATGTCAGTTGTTTAGGTATTGGAGATACCAGCATCGAGTGTTTAGCTGGTAGTTCTGTAGGACATAGTTATTAAGGCAATGACACTTCAATTACTTATTATCTCAGTCAGGATATTTGTTATTATTTACAGTATATAATAAAACAGTGGTCGCTGTAATCATTGCATTTTAACGTGGGGACCACCCTACCTCGAATGAGTAAAACCGAATAATAATAATTTCAATTTACGGAAATCTGTTTTTCCGCCACCCATAAGGGAAATTTATTTATAAAATTTTGCATTTGTGTACAACCAATTTTTGCAAAGCTTCCGTCACTGACGAAACAACGTTTATAGATAAGGGGCGAACGAAAAGTTTCCGTTCGAAGGCCACACACTACAGAATCGGTATGCCAATAAGGCAAAGTCGCCGTGAGCATTGAGGCAATCATCCCACCGACGCACCATGTTGAAAATACCATTCTGATAAAACACTATGCCCTGCTGCATGAAGACGTCCGAAGCTGCCCGCTGCACGTCTTCGTCCAACAGGAATCGTCGTCGCTTCAAGGCCGTTTTTAAGCGGCCTAGGGAGCGATAATCGGATGGGGAGAGCTCAGGAATATAGGGCAGGTGCTCGAGTGTCTCGCACTTGAGTTAGCATAACTTCTGCGTTACGGGAGGTGTGTTATCGTGAAGTAGGAGCACCCCTTAGCACAACATTCCACAACGGTGTTCTTCGACAGACATGCTGTGATACACACATTCTTCAGTCTCGGATGGATGTCTACCTGTGCTTGTCCTTCAGTGGTCAAGAAAAACATAACACCATATTGTCCTGTTTGGGCGCATTCGATAATAGAGTCGTCATATTTCACGTTTCCAGATTTACCGCACGTACATCTGAAAGACACGAATGCCACACTAATCCCTTTTCCACATGTCAGTGCTTATATATCCGAATCGGAGTCGTGCTACGTTACGTATACGCTGCAACAACGCCCTAAAACGGAAACTTTTCGATCGCCACTTATAGTTAAAACAGGGAGAGCGGTGTGCTGACCACACGCCCCTCCTATCCGCATCCTCAGTGAGGATGGCGCGGCGGTCGAACGGCACACTTGTGGCCTGACGACGGTGTGCTTATAGTTAAAAATCTATACCAGACGACGAGTTGATTTTGTACACCTGTAAACACAAACCGTTGGTCACATTATATGATCGGTATTTCACCATCTGTCTTCCTTGCGTTACCTAAATCATGTTTCTTCACCGAAATACAGAACTAGGCTTCACATAGATCCGGTTGTAAAGCTCATACTCCTGCTGCATTATTTGCCACATGATAACTGCTATCACTTTGCACTTGATGTTGGAATACTGGTGTGGGGTTCTCTGAAAGTGGTGCAGTATGTCACATACTGGCCTTGTCAAGTGTGCTTCAAGTGCTGCTTCAACTACACCTTTGGAACTAAATATTTGCGCTTCGATTATGTGTAAGGAAACGACAAGTCACAACACAGCATCTTCTACTTTGGGGAATATGACTCTGTGTATACCGTATATGTTAATAATGTTTAGCTTTTCGCCCAATAATATCTCATTTTTGACTCTTGATATTCTGCTAATAATAGTTGTCTGTTCAAAGATATTCTTCCTTTAGCGGCTTCTGCTTCGGTGGTCTTCTGATTACTTACCTTTCTAACGTTGATTGTAAACAAATACAGTTTTACAAATGAGTATATTGTCGGGCGATACGAGATCTATCCGGAAACGTTGCCTTAGCATGGAATGTCCGTGGGGAAATTGGTACCACTGCCGTGTCGTGGGAAGCCATCTGAAAGGGCGAGCATTCCCAATAATCAGTTGCTCGTCGATTAGCGTTGCGGTGACTGTTAGAAATGAGCGTTCTCATTCCGGTCCCGCCAAGTGCGAAGTGCGCTCTGTAATTTGCTACCTAAATACTAAAGGCATGAACGCCGCTACGATTCATCGTGAAATTATTTCAATTTATGGAGAGGACGTAATACCAAGGCAGCAAGTGACGAAATGGGTACGGAATTTCAATTTTGGAAGGACGGAAATTCACGATGAAGACAGAAGTGGAAGGCCGTCCGTTGTGACTGATGATGTGGTGCAGAAAATTTAAGAACATCTTCTCTCTGATCTCCGTTCGACAATTGACGACCTGCATGCAGTTTATACAAACATTTCACGAACTTTTGTTCATGAAATCGTAACTCGTCGACTAAATTATCGCAAGCTGTGTGCGCGAAGGGTGCCCAAGTTGCTTACCGAGGCACACAAAATGAACAGAGTCAGTACCGCTCGCGAATTTCTTGACCGTTTTGAGACTGAAGGCGAGGCTTTTCTCAACTCTTTAGCGCCAGGAGACGAAACTTGTGCTTATCACCATACTCCAGAGAGCAAACGACAATCAATGGAGTGGCGCCATACTCATTCTCCTTCAGCCAAAAAGTTCAAAACTCAGCGAACAGCCAGGAAAATCATGGTGTTAATGTTTTCGAAAAGAGATGAAACAATTAATGCTGCAAGGTATTGTGAGACCATGAAGAAACTTCGCAGAACCGTACAAAACAAACGTCGCGGCATGCTGACAGCAGTAGTCTGTCTCCTCCATTACAACGCGCGTCCGCACACCGGTCTCACAAAATTGTTGACTTCTTATGGTTGGGATGTTTTGAGCTACCCCTCTCACAGCCCCGATCTCGCACATAGTCTGCTCACTAAATTGAAGGAACAACTTCGTGGAAAACACTTTTCAGAGGACGACGAGTTGAAAATCGAAGTGAAGAACTGGCTGAAAAAGGCGGCAGGAGTCTATGACACCGGAATCAAAAAACTCGTCCCATGGATGAAAAAATGTATTGCTATAAATAATGATAATGGGGAAAAATAGTGTAACATCTATACTACAATGCATGTAAATTTTATTAAAATAAATTCATTTTTTCTACTTCAAAAATTCTTGTAATCTTACTTTTCAGATTTGCCTCGTTGAATAGACCCACCTCAGTATTTTAAAATCATTTTTATTCGGCTTTAGCCGTTCGAACGTGGATATTTCCCTTTAAGAAAATTCTTGTTGACATAATAGCTGGTTGACGAAAAGGAATTCATGATGCTTGTGACAGAGTGCTTGCTAAAAATGTTTGGAAATTTGTGATATTTTCCTATGGGACAAAACTGCTGAGGTCATCGGTCCCTAGGCTTACACACTAGTTAAACTAACTTATGCTAAGAACAACACACATACCCATGCAATGAATAAATGCACATCTTGTTTGAAGAAAGCAGAGGGAGACGCTTGTCGAAGGAATGATATGTTTAGGACTTCTATAATGGCGGCTTCTCCTGCTTATACTTTCTTTTCCTGTATCACAGAGTATCTGATGACATTAATGGAGCTTCACACTACCATGTGTGCGACTGATTCGTAATGTCACTCCCTATAAGGTGAAACACTGAGGAAATCAGAGGCAAAACAGAATTCTGGTAACATTGTGATACCATAAGCAAATAACGAAAATATAAGGAAACATCTATGCGTACAGCTTAACACACAGCTCTTAAATTCGCAAAGCAGGGAGATGAGTCACACACGGTTCGAATCTACACAGCTGATAAACGAGAAATGTGAATTTGGCTTTAGGCGGTTTTCCAATCTCTTTGAGGATACTGCTGGGCTGTTGCCGTATCTTCGCCTTGGGAAATACGATATGCAGACAATTTAAATACGATAACACAAAGGACAAAGTTGATACAATTCACAGACACGTGGTGCACACGGCGTCTGTCCCTCCTCGCTTCTCCCCTCACATACGGTTCATGACGACTGTCAAGGAAGTCTGCCACACCATGAAAACATCGAACTCCGTAAGGTGGGATACAAACTTAGAAAAGAGGGAGAGAGAGAAGGAGATTACAGAGTACCCATAAATATGCAGCAGTGTGTACAGAAAATCTAAACATTCATCTTTAACATCAAATTCAGTAACGATAGGTCCAGCAAATGTTTTTATAGAAATATTTAACGGAATATGAGTATAAAACACAACGCTTTTAATAAAGGAAAGCAAATGGTTATGGAAACGTGCTACAGGATCCAAAATTTGTGTTTCCTCACAGCATGCCTAAATAATATTCACTGCTCCTTAATACAAGGTAAATTAAATAATATTTACTGCCCCTTATTATAAGGCAAATTACATAATATTCACTGCTTCTTATTGTAAGGCAACTTATAGAGCAGTTGTCGTCACGGTCTGCAAAAAAATGGCTCTGTGCACTATGGGACTCAACTACTGAGGTCATTAGTCCCCTAGAACTTAGAACTAGTTAAACCTAACTAACCTAAGGACATCACACACATCCATGCCCGAGGCAGGATTCGAACGTGCGACCGTAGCGGTCTCGCGGTTCCAGACTACAGCGCCTAAAACCGCACGGCCACTTCGGCCGGCTCACGGTCTGCACTCCAAAGACTGGGTTGATGCAGCTCTCCATACTACTCTAACCTGTGCAAGCCTGTTCATCTCCGAGTAGCTACTACAACCTACGTCCTTCTGAATCTGCTTAGTGTATTCATCTCTTGGCCTTCCTCTAAGAGTTTTACCATCCACGCTTCCCTCCAATACTAAATTGGTGATCCCTTGATGCCTCAAAATGTGTCCCACGAACCCGTTCCTTCTTCTAGTCAAGTTATGTTACAAATTTCTCTTCTCCCCAGTTCTATTTGGTACCAGTGTTCTACCCATCTAATCTTCAGCATTCTTGTGTAGCACCATTTTTCAAAAGCTTTTATTCTCTTCTTGTCTACACTGTTTATTGTCCATGTTTCACTTTCATACATGGCTACAATACATAAAAATACTTTGAGAAAAGACTTCCCGACACTTAAATTTGTACTCGATGTTAAATTTTTCTTCTTCAGAATCGCTTTCCTTGTCATGGCCAGTCTACATTTTATATCATCTCTGCTTGAACTATCATCAGTTATTTTGTTGCCTAAATAGCGAATCTCATCTGCTACTTGAAGTGTCCTATTTCCTAATCTAATTCCCTCAGCATCACCTGATTTACTTCGACTACATTCCATTATCCTTGTTTTGCTTTAATTGATGTTCATCTTATATCCTCCCTTCAAGACACTTGCCATTCCATTCAACTGTACTTCCAGGTCCTTGGCAGTCTCTGACAGAGCTGCAATGTCATCGGTGAACCTCAAAGTTTTTATTTCTTCTCCCTGTATTTTAATTCCTGTTCCACATTTCTTGTTTCCTAGACTGCTTGCTCATCATACAGACTGAATAACATCGGAGATAGGCTACAACCCTGTCTCACTCCCTTCTCAACAACTGCTTTCCTTTCGTGCCCCTCGACTCTTATAACTGCCATGTGGTGTCTGTAAAAATTGTAAATAGCCTGTTTCTCCCTGTATTTTGTGGCTGCCACCTTCATAAATTGAAAGAGAGTGTTCCAGTCAACATTGTCAAAAGCTTTCTCTAAGTCTACAAATGCTAAAAACGTAGGTTTGTGGTCGTACGGTAGCGTTCTCGCTTCCCACGGCCGTGTTCCCGGGTTCGATTCCCGGCGGGGTCAGGGATTTTCTCTGCCTCGTGATGACTGGGTGTTGTGTGATGTCCTTAGGTTAGTTAGGTTTAAGTAGTTCTAAGTTCTAGGGGACTGATGACCATAGATGTTAAGTCCCATAGTGCTCAGAGCCATTTTTGAACGTAGGTTTGCCTTTCCTTAACCTATCTTCTAAGATAAGTCCTACGGTTAGTATTGCCTCGCGTGTTCCTACATTTCTACGGAATCCGAACTGATCTTTCTTGAGGTCTGCTTCTACCAGTTTTTCCATTCGTTTATTTTTATTTTATTTGCACGTGAAGTTCCGTAGGACCAAATTGAGGAGCAAATCTGCAAGATCATGGAACGTGTCAGTTCATGTATTTACAACATAAAAGTAATAACAAATAAACATAAAATGTTTATGAACCCGAAAAAAGTAAATCCCTAAGTTTAAGTAAACAAAATCAACAATACAACAAGAATCAGCTAAATTTTTTAAGGAACTCCTCGACAGAATAGAAGGAGTGACCCACGCGGAAAATCTTCAATTTCGATGTGAAAGCGCGTTAATTACTGCTAAGATTTTTAAATTCTAGTGGCAGCTTATTGAAAATGGATGCAGCAGTATACTGTACACCTTTCTGCACAAGAGTTAGGGAAGATCGATAAAAATGCAGGTTTGATTTCTACCGAGTATTAACTAAGTGGAAGCTTGGAAATAAGTTAATATTGTTAACAAGAAATGATGGTAAGGAATGTATATATTGAGAGGCCAGTGTCAAATACTCAGACTCATGAACAGGGGTCGACAAGAGGTTGGTGAACGTACACCACTTATTGCCCGAACCACCCGTTTCTGAGTCAAAAATATCCTTTTAGAATGGGAGGAGTTACCCCAAAATATAATACCATACGACATTAGGGAATAAAAATAAGCAAAGTAGACTAATTTTCGTGTCGAATGATCACTCACTTCAGATACCGTTCGAATAGTAAAAATGGCAGCATTAAGTCTTTAAACAAGACCCTGAACGTAGGATTTCCACGACAGTTTACTGTCTGTCTGAAAACATAGAAATCTGAACTGTTCAGGTTCACTAATCATATGCCCATTCCGTGAAATTAAAACGTCAGGTTTTGTTGAATTGTGTGTTAGAAACTGTAAAAATTGAGTGTTATTGTGATTTAGCGTTGGTTTATCTTCTACAAGCCAAGTTCTTTGATTTCCTAACAACATTTTTAAGAACCTTACAGTACTGTTTGTAATGGGCTACTGTAGGTTGATTGTGACTACTTCTAACACTTTGATATAACGTCCGCTTATTGTTCTACATGATATCCTCATCCCACCAGCCAGCCACCCAGGCTGCCTTTTACTGCTAGTACCCCATTTAGAACGTTCTAATGGAAAGCAACTCTCAGACAGCATGAGAAATGTGTGAAAGAAAGCATTATATTTGTCATCTATGTTACCGGCAGTAACATCCTGCCACTCTTGTTCCTTAACGAGTTTCAAGAAACACTCTCTGTTGGATTAACTTTCCTACATAGTATGTAATAATATGTGATATTTGTTTGAGTAAAAAGTTTTTTAGAGTAAAAATTTGTGCATCGTAGTCTTATAGGCCGTTGACCCTTTTACTAACAGACTTTCCATCTAGTAATGAAGAATGAGTAAAAATATTGTCTATGGCAGTGCTAGTGTTCCCCTGCACCCTTGTTGAAAAAAACACTGTCTGCATCAGATCATATGAATTATGAGCTCTAGCAACATTCTTTTTCTTGCAGCATCATATACAAAATTTATATTGAAGTCACCACATACAACTAATTTCAGATAAATCCTACAAAGTGAATCAAGTACCCTCACTAGCTCTAGCAGAAATGCTCTGAAATCAGATTTAGGAGACCTATAAACAACAACAATTAGAAGTTTAGTTTCACTAAATTCAACTGACCCTTCATAGCATTCAAATATCTGTTCAGTGCTGTGCCGTGATACATCTATGTACTCAAATGGAATACTGTTTTTTACGTACATGACCAATCCCCCACCCCGCAAGGAACTCCTTGAAAATCAGCCAGCTAATCTGTATCCTGGTAAAGGAAGCCTATGAGTTGTCGAATTATTTAAGTGGTGCTCCAATATACCAGTAATTTCAGAGTCAACATCTATAAGCAGTTCACTAACTTTATATCGTCTGTAAAGAATTCGTGTTAGTACGAGGGTTGAGCAGAAAGTAACGCACCACATTATTTTCTCAGCCAAAAGCAATCTAACAAATGCGAAACGTTACGTATGTATCACTTGAAGTCTCCTGAGTGAGCGCGCCACGTTTCCGTCACTTCTGACAGATAGTGTAACTGTAGGACAGTTTCAAAATGGCGTCTGTAGGTGATATAAGTTACAAGCAACGTGCTATCATTGAATTTCTCACTGCAGAGAAAGAAACTGTGGGGAATGTTCACAGACGCTTGTGCGAAGTCTATGGAGCATCTGCTGTCGACAGAACTACAATTAGTCGCTGGGCGTGGAGGATGAGGCAGTGAGATGGCGGTTAGGCGGAGCTCCACGATTTGCTGGGGGGAGACCATCCACGGCGGTCACACCTGACACGTCTGACCTAGGACCCTCGGACTTCCACTTGCTTAGGCCATTAAAGGATGCCGTTCGTGGAAGATATTTTGAGGACAATGAGGATGTGTTTCGCACAGTGAAGCACTGGCTCTGCCACCTGGACAAGGATTGGTACCGACAGGACATACACACCCTTGTTTCGCACTGCAGGAAGCCCATAGAGCGGGATGGAAATTACGTGGAAAAGTAGGGTGTGTAAATAAAACACCATTCTTTCGTGTGTATAATTCTCATTATGTCCAATAAAAAATTGTTGAAAAAATGCGGTGCATTACTTTCTGGGCAATCCTCGCATTTTGCAACCTTGACTTATTTAATTAATAGGTCGGTAATTTTTACACCTATCAACACCTGCTTTTTTGGGATTAGAGTTATTATATTCTTCTTGAAGTCTGAGAGTATTTCGCCTGTCTCATACATCCTGCTCACCAGTTGGAATTGTTATGTCATGGCTGGCTCTCCCAAGGCTAACGGAATGTTATCTACTCCTGGGGCCTGTCGAAGTCTTCACGCGGTATCATATCTCCCTTCTCATCTTCGTGTACATCCTCTTTCATTTCCATAATATTGTCCTCAAGTACATCGCCCTTGTACAGACCCTCTATGATGTGTCGGCAGCTGGGCCAACACCTTGTTGATAGAGGTGGCTTAAAGGGCACGCGAGACTAACGCAGACGGGCGTGAAGTACTGGAACAGGATACGTAATTAATGCTATGAAGAAAAGAACGGAGTTTCTCATATACTTATCTTTAATTTCTTCTTGTACATCTCCATGGTGAACACAAGTGAGACTCTAATTACAATCACTGTAAGGCTAATGGCGCCTTGCTAGTTCGTAGCCATTAACTTAGCTGAAGGCTATTCTGTCTCTCGGCTAATGAGAGAGAAAGGCTTCGTACGTCTAGTCGCTAGCACTGTCGTCCGTACAACTGGGGCTGAGTTCGAGTCAGTCTCTCGAGACCTGCCTTGTGGTGGCGCTAGGTTTGCGATCACACAGTGGCGACACGCGGGTCCGACATGTACTACAGGACCGCGGCCGATTTAAGCTACCACCTAGCACGTGTGGTGTCTGGCTGTGACACCACACTCTATATACTGCTTCCCCCTTTCTGCTTTCCCTATTTTGCTTAGGAGTGGGTTTCCATCTGAGCTCTTGATGATCATACGTATGGTACTCTTTTCTCCAAAGATCTCTTCTATTTTCCAGCAGGCAGCATCTGTCTAACCCCTAGTGATACATGCTTCTACATCCTTACATTTGTCCTCTAGCCATTCCTGTTGGCCATTTTGCACTTCCTGTCTATCTCATTTTTTAGAAGTTTGATTCCTTTTCGTCTGCTTCATTTACTGCATTATTATATTTTCTACTTTCATCAATTAAATTCAATATATATTGTTTTACCCATGGATGTCTACTGGCCCTCGTCTTTTTACCTACTTGATCCTCTGCTGCATTCACAATTACATCTCTCAAAGCTCCTCATTCTTCTTCTGCTGAATTCCTTTCTCCAGTTCTTGTCAATTATTCCCCATTGCTCCCTCTGAAACTCTCTACAACATCTGGTTTTTCTAGTTTATAAAGGTCCCACCTCATTAAATTCCTAGCTTTTTGCAGTTTCTTCAGTTTTAATCTACAATTCATAATCAATAAATTGTGATCAGAGTCTACATCTGCCACTGGAAACGTCTTAAAATTTACAATCTTGTTCCTAAATCTGTGTCTAGCCGTTATATAATCAATCTGAAACCTTACGGTGTCTCCAGGTCTCTCCCACGTAACCGATGATTAAGTTATGCTCTGTGCAGAATTCTACGAGGCGGCTTGCTCTTTCATTCCTTACCCCCAGCCCATATTCACTTACAACTTTTCCTTTTCTTCTTTTCCCTTTTATCGAATTCCAGTCACCCATGACTATTAAATTTTCGCCTCCCTTAACTGTATGAATAATTTCTTCTATCTCATCGTAAATGTCTTCAATCTCATCATCATCTTGAGAGCTAGTTGGCATATAAACTCGTATTACTGCGGTAGGTGTGGGTTTCATGTCTATCTTGGCTACAATAATGCTTTCACTATGCTGTTCGTAGTAGCTTATCCGCGTTCCTATTTTTTTATTCATTATTGAAACTACTGCTGCATTACCCGTATTTGATTTGTGTTTATAACCCTATTCACCCTCCCACCCCCCACCCCCCACCCCCCATGAACCATGGACCTTGCCGTTGGTGGGGATTCTTGCGTGCCTCAGTGACACAGATAGCCGTGCGGGGAAGCTACTACAAGCAGCATAGTGAACGCATTATTGTGGCCATGATAGACACGGAGCCCACGCCTACCTTCAGATAGTGAAGGAGACGAAAATTTAATAGTCATGGGTGACATTGTAATTCTGTCTGAGACAGCAAAGGACCTGGAAGAGCAGTTAGACGGAATGGACAATATCTTGAAAGGAGGATATAAGATGAATATCAACAAAAGCAAAACGAGGATAATGGAATGTAGTCGAATTAAGTCGGGTGATCCTGAGGGAATTAGATTAGGTGATGAGACACTTAAAGTAGTAAATGAGATTTGCTATTTGGGGAGCAAAATAATTGATGATGGTCGAAGTAGAGAGGATATAAAATGTAGACTGGCAATGGCAAGGAAAGCGTTTCTGAAGAAGAAAAATTTGTTAACATCTAGTATAGATTTAAGTGTCAGGAAGTCGTTTCTGAAACTATTTGAATGGAGTGTAGCCATGTATGGAAGTGAAACATGGACGGTAAATAGCTTGGACAAGAAGAGAATAGGAGCTTTCTAAATGTGGTGCTACAGAAGACTGCTCAAGGTTAGATGGTTAGATCACATAACTAATGAGGAGTTATGGAATATAATTGGCGAGAAGAGAAATTTGTGGCACCACTTGACTAGAAGAAGGGATTGATTGGTAGGACATGTTCTGAGGCATCAAGGGATCACCAATTAAGTATTGTAGAGCAGCGTGGAGGGTAAAAATCGTAGAGGGAGACCAAGAGATGAATACAATAAGTAGATTCAGAGGGATGTAGGTTGCAGTAGGTACTGGGAGATGAAGAAGCTTGCACATGATAGAGTAGCATGGAGAGCTTGTAACCTCCCCACAGAAATGAAAATAATTAATTAAATGTTAATGGTCATCCTGCTAAACATAACCTCCCAGCAGAAATAAAAGAAAACTCAATGATAATGAAAACGTGCCAAAAGTTAGTTCCCCACAAGATTACTGAATAATAATGACCCAATGTAAACTCAACACAAAATTGAGAAATGAACATTAATCATTAAACCCACAATAATAAGGCAGCATCGCTGACCTTAGGCCCTGTGCAATAATTAATCTGATAAATTGTTTCAGGGAGGAAAAGCATAGGAAATATTGTTTCAATTGGAATGATTCTTTTTTTTTAAAAAAAACGATTGCTTTGAAAACAAAATTATTATTGGGGCACTTCTTGAACAAATTAATTACAATTAACATATGTCATTGGCTGAGCGCAATGCTGCTTCATTGCCTTATTTAACAATATACCTCGTCCCGAACCTTGACCAGAGACCCATGTCGTCGCCCGCCGACTCCTCACACACAACTTCCGACTGATTACAACTCGCAAATGAACAGTTCCTGCCGACTCGCTACACGCAACTGAACTCTCGCGCGGTCAAGCGCAGACTAGCAAAGATAAACAACTCACTGGTCAGAGATTCTGTCATGCCTCGCCATCGCTTGTAATGAATACATACGCGTTTCAAGCTGCATCAGACCAGTCTTTGGACAGAAGACCTCAGCAACAACAACAATAACAACAACAACCCTGTTCACCTGACCGGAAATCCTGTTCCTCCTGCCACCGAGCTTCACTAATTCCCACTATATGGAACTTTAACCTATCCATTTCCCTTTTTAAATTTTCTAACATTTTTGCCCAATTAAGGGACCTGATATTCCACGCTCCGATCCGTAGAATGCCAATTTTTTTCTCCTCATAACGACGTCCTCCTGAGCCATTCCCGCCCGGAGATCCAAATGGGGGACTATTTTACCTCCGGAATATTTTACCCAAGAGGACGCTATCATCATTTAACCATACAGTAAAGCTACATGCCCTCGAAAAAAATTACGGCTGTAGTTTCCCGTTGCTTTCAGCGACGCTATTTTGGTTGATGTTACAAGGACATTTCAGCCAATCAGCCAGACTGTTGCCCCTGCAACTACTGAAAAGGCTGCTGCCCCTCTTCAGGAATTACACGTTTATCTGGCCTCTCAACAGATACCTCCCCGTAGTGATTGCACATATTGTACGGCTATCTGTATCGCTGAGGCCCACCCAACGACGAGGTCCATTGTGCATTGGGGGGGGGGGGGGGATTATAGAATTATAGTGAGAAAAACCGCCAATAACAGAACACTTATAAAATATCGACATTTTACGCGTTACAACATTAATTAAACCTCTATGATTGTTAGCAAGTCCAGGTAAGGGTGAGAAAGCCACGTAATCTGATGCCGTCGGTCAGAATACCTGATGAAGGCTGCTCGGTCAGTCTGTATTACATTGAACACTAAAATGGAATCTGTAACAAGCTTCGTTTCAGTTACACTGGCAAATCCCTAGAAACCTCATTATAACTATACTGAGGGAACAATCTGTACTGGTTGTTACACATTCCTCCCAGCCAGCCTTTTACTCTACGACTTTTGTACTCTCGCTGGACAGAAATGAGAAAATGAAGTCATTCAGTCTCCGCCTTTGTGATACCGATATGGCAATCATAAATTTTCTCAGTGGAGCGAGGCGCTTGGTAGATAGTGTGGTCACACCACAACAAAGTCCGCTGCCAGAGGAGTGAGCGGCATGGTTTAAGGAAAGTGTCCTGTATACATGCGCAACACGAGTAATGGAGTCCTTGCAGCAAAAGCCTACCGTCCCATTACTGTTGTATGTAGGCTACCTTTGATAGTTTAGGCTGTAGCATTGGCGTCAGCTCCAGCGTCTACAAGTTGCTGCGATGTCTCCTTCGGCTACGTAAATGAGAAGAGTCCTTGGCTCGTTATGCAAGGCAAAGCGGGCACTGCAGCAGACCCCAGTCATTAAAGAAGAGTAACTGATAACAACCGTATCTCAGATGAGGAAATCAAAGATAAGGACAGCAAGGGAGATTTACCCCTCAAATAGAAAAGAAAGCAAGTAATCCGAATGAAATGTATTAGCAACAGAATCTTAGCTAACTTGCGTCCGCAGCTCGTGGTCGTGCGGTAGCGTTCTCGCTTCCCGCGCCCGGGTTCCCGGGTTCGATTCCCGGCGGGGTAAGGGATTTTCTCTGCCTCGTGATGACTGGATATTGTGTGATGTCCTTAGGTTAGTTAGGTTTAAGTATTTCTAAGTTCTAGGGGACTGATGACCAGAGATGTTAAGTCCCATAATGCTCAGAGCCATTAGCAAACTTGCTGTTTGTTAAGCCTTTCTTTAGTCATGGGCTACACAGATTCGTATCAGATCAGCCAGGATGTGTTTTTAGATTTCCGTTAGTATACAACTCGACTATTATTCTCAGGTCAATGAGGAATTCGGTTTCAGTTTCTGGTTGCGAGTTGACTTGTAACTTTTGCTGGCTCTTGAAAAGCTTGCCTGAACTGGACCTGTGATTGATTACAGTCCAGTTTTACTTTTTAGCACGCCTGTAATGAACCCACTACTGAAGGAGAAACTGAAAGGATAATGAATTTATGTAATGTGAGGTCTGCTTTCTTCCTTTGTACTTGTGAAATAGATTTTGTGGTTCGACCGATAATGATCTAGCTGTCTGTGTGGCGTTGAGGCTGTACGGAAACAGAACCCTCAAAAGTAGATCGAACAGAACTTTTCTTCTCTCAGTCTGAACTTTCAGCTGACAGATACCAACATAAATTAGCTGTACATATAATTTCAGTATTTAGAACGTATAGTCTTAGACAAAATGTAAATAAAATAGAATGTTAATCATGTGTGATCCCTGACGTATATGACGTAATCTCTCATTCGTAGTCGTGTTACGTATAAGTAATATGTGGGTACATACGAGTATGACGTGAGTCACGTTCCGTATTAAACTGCTGCTTGAGAAATTTTTGAAGAACAAGAAATAGCCTCATTTAACGCGTAAGTAACAAACCGCCATTTTAAACAGGATTACTATATCATTCTACGCACTTCAAACATACATTTTCATTTTCTTCTCTATATATAACCAAGGGAGCTTTCTATATCCCAGTCAAGCAAAGCCTAGTATGCTTGAAGCTCCCTGACATGACTTTCCCTTCATGTCGTCGCAGTATTTCAGACGCTGTGGTAAGTCCCTATTACTACTATCATCGTCTTTCTGTCGTTGTTATAGCGCTATCGTGTACTCCATGTCAACTTCTTACGGCCTGGGAACAATTCCACGTTTCCTTTGTCCTCATATCAAGCAAACATGTGCCGCTCTGGGTGACATAATTCCGTAAACCGAGAGTGAATTCCTTGAAGGTAACGCACGAGGTAATTAGCTACGATGCTCCAAATTCATACCCATCATGTTTCCTCACAATCTGTCAGGAGAGCTTGAGACTCAACACAAACATTAATGTGCTTCGCCTCATTATCTCCAAAAGTTCTCGGTCATCATGGATTACTAATTTTGTCCTCGTTGTGCCCTGTAAAATATTTCCTTACATTGGGAGCGTGCGGGGGCAACTTCGCCGCCGAAGAGGAGTATACTGTTGAAAATGGGGGTAGTGAGCTACGACACTACTGGAGATGAGCGTACACTGTAGAAGACCAGGATCTATAACGTGTGTGCAGGAGTATCATTATCATGTAACCGTCTTTTACTCCATCCTCAGATCGTTCTCGGGGGGAAACATGGTCGACACCTTTCTTATAAATCCAAATTTGCCTCATTTTCACTCCAGGGCCATCACATACTCACCTGGAGGAGCAAGCGTATTACAATTCTTGACTGGGAACGCACACTGTCGGAAATTTTAACAGTTAGATTTTAAGTGGCGTCCAACACATTTTCCATAGCCTCTTCCCGCCGAAACTTGTTGAGAATTTTTCTAACGTTATACCTTTTCTAAAGTAAACTGTACAAGCGAGGAAGATTAAGATTTAACATTCCTTCGGCGACGAGCTATTACAGACGGAAAAGAAGCTCGGATTAGCGACGGAATTTAGCTGCGCCCTTTTTAAAAGAATCATTTCATATTGGCCTTACGCGGTTCAGTAAAACGACGGGAAACTATACTTGTGTGGTCGCGTAAGGTTTTTAACCGTCGTCTTCACAAATGCGAGTGCGACGTCTTATCACACCGTCACCTCACTGAACGAACAGGTACCTACTAGTGAGTCTTTTCTTTTATACACTTCTGTCCCATCACCTAAAATGGTAAAGTACGAAACTGATGATCAGATCTTAATGCGTCTGTCATACGAGAGTTCTACAAGAGAAATTCGTGGATTAACTACACCATTGACTTACAGTCTGGCCCCTACTTCCCCCCAAACCGGAATTATTTGGTGAATACACCTAAATCATTCCAGATCGATACCCCCTAATAACTGGAGATCTGATTGATGGCAGTAGTTATTCACCGATAATGTAACGAAATAATATAGAATATTTTAGAATGTGTGAATAACCATATAACTGGTTATGCTAAACGTCAGTTGCCAACAATTAGACCAAGAATTGATAAATTACAAATTTTTATGCATGCAACAGTACTTTCCTTATGCATAAAACTGCGGCGTCCGACCGTGTAAGAGAAGCCCTATCCCTTTTGTATTGTTGTCGCATCTGTATTCGGAATCTATCCATATTTAATAATTAACATTATATAATAAGAATACCAAATTTTAGTCATTACCTATCGCCACGGACAACGCAGTTGCTGACGGGCTTCACTCAACGATCGGGAGCAGCATCGTTTGCATATCCATTAGGACAGTGCGGCTAAATTTGGCATAAAAGGCGTATGGAATCAGACGACATATGCGAGTGCCTTTGCTAACAACACAACATTGCCTGCAGTGCCTTTATTAGGCTTGTGACCATATCGATTGGACAATAGACGATTGAAAACCATGGCTTGGTCAGATGAGCCACGATTTCAGTTGGTAAGAGGTGATTGTAGGGTTCGAGTGTGACTCAGATCCCACGAACCATGGAACCAAGTTGTCAACAAGACGCTGCACAAGCTGGTAGTGACTACATAATAGTGTTTGCTGTGTTTACATGGAACGGACTGGGTCCCCTGGTCCAACTAAACCGATCGTTGACTGGAAATGATTATATTCGGCTTCTTGGAGGCCATTCATGGTCTTCACGTTCCCAAACAACGAAGTAATTTTCATGAATAACAATGCGGCATGTCACTGGGCCACTAATGTTCGTGACTGGTTTGATCTAGGCAGTTGGCGCTAATGATTTGGCCACTCAGATCGCCAGACATGAAACCAGTCGATCATTTATGGGACATAATCGAGACGTCAGTTCGAGCGCAAAATCCTGCACCACTAACACTTTCGCAATTATGGACGGTTGTAGAGACAGCATGGCTCAATATTTCTGCATGGGACTTCCAATGACTTGGGTCTATGCTACGTCTAGTTGGTGCACTACACAGAGCAAAAGAAGGTTCGACACGATATTAAGAGATATCCCACGACTTTTGTCATCTCAGTGTATAAGCCGGGAGCCCCACGTTACAACTGGCGAGGTGGATACGTTGGGTGCTCTGAAGACTGATGTAGACTCCTAAACACTTTTCTTTCGATTGATATCATTCATGTCATCTGCAGGCCTTTTACATTACTTTGAATTTTCTCATTTTGAGAGTACAGAAGGGTGATCTTTTTTAATTGTAAAAAACATTCAGGAGACAGTACCGCATAAAATATTTCTTTATTTAAGACAAACAGTTTCCACGGACTTTGCTGTCATCTTCAGGTCTGTAAGAAAGTGAATACACATGGAATATGTCTCATAAGCTAAGATTTAACATCTGATATAAAAGTTTTAGTTTGGTATTATAATAATCGGAAGTGGATCTGCACATTTACATACCTTAAAACCTTTTTGTCGTGAAACATGTTCATCTTACGCTGAACCTCACGCAAAAGATGTCAATTGGATAAAAATCGGCAGATTATGAAGGTTTGTCACCCAAAAATATTTAAAAACATAAAGCACCTTGTACGAAAGGCCATGTCCATATACATACTGCTCACAAGTGCTTGTTACATCATACAAACACGGTGCACAATACACGTCTGTTTACATATGCTGGACATATACTAAACGGTGCGAATGGCAAATGGTTCAAATGGCTCTGAGCACTATGGGACTCAACTGCTGTGGTCATTAGTCCCCTAGAACTTAGAACTACTTAAACCTAACTAACCTAAGGACATCACACACATCCATGCCCGAGGCAGGATTCGAACCTGCGACCGTAGCAGTCGCACGGTTCCGGACTGCGCGCCTAGAACCGCGAGACCACCGCGGCCGGCACTAAACAGTGCGAATCTACTTTAAAGGACGTGTAAAGTACAACTGACAGGCATTATTGCAAAGATAATATTTGTATAGTGTGTTGTATCGGAAACATTAACAGTTCGTAAGTACTCCCCTTTTCTTATTTAAAAATAACTACTTTAATGAGTAACTACAAGAACAGCAAGGATTACAAAACTGTACTTACGTAACAAGTGAGACACATATTGAATTCTCGCAATTCCCTTTACACGTTCTTTTTAGTACATGCATAATAGGAAAATGAAGGTTTTTACCCCGCAATAGGGTATTACGTTGTTGGTCTAGCGCTTACCTGCCACAGAAGCGACAGGCGCACAAGCGCACTGTTGCACGTGGGAGGGAGGCACGGGTAAACATACACGCCGCACAACAAAGAATCAGAACTCGCAGTGCTTAGGTTCAGTAGACACCAACATAGCATGACACGTATAGATTACTACTGATTTCAGTGTACTACGTTCTTAATTTTCTTACTTTGAGCTTACGCTGCATATTATTCGTGACCTTTTTAACTACGATGCAAGGTAAACTATTTGGATTAATAGTAATCCACAATTCTTACTTCCTGTTTAATTTCATTTAAATGTCTGACTAAATTAATTGTGAGAAACCAGTAGTTTCCTTGTTGTAGGGAGCAATCATTCGAAACATGACAGTTCCATATTACCTCGAGATAATCGATCTTTAACTCACTATACTACACTACACTGGAACAGTTTGGATTGTTAATACAAAATTAGAACACGATTCTTGAAAAGGTTCCCGTAAGCGTTACGGAACAAATTGAACTTTAGTCACATCTCATTTGGCTACATCTGTCTTAGAAACCTACCTGTGTTAGAAAACTACCTCAGGGACTCACACCTATCGAGTAGATGGATGGTGAACACGGGACCCCGTGCTGAGTCCAGGCATTGCTTCCACTTACTTATGCCAGGCTCCTCACTTTTGTCTTTCCTATCTGGCCACCCTGCGACAACTCTTGTTCTTTTCCGGCCCTGACGCTATTAGCTTTCGACGGCTAGGGGTCTTTCATTTTCCGACCTATACTTCTCATGCAGCGTCTGACCCGGAGCGGGTGGCTGCGAAAGGCGTCTGTATCCCATGTTAGGGGCGGCCTCCAGAACTGAGGAAGGCTACGGAGTACCATCGCAGATTATCTTCCCTGCATAGTGCAGTCACCATTTTATGCACAAAAATGGTTTACTCTCATGTTAAATCAGTATCCGGAGGTAAAATAGTTCCAAATTCGGATCTCCGGGCGGGTGGAAAACTTGAAAGGAGGCAAAAAATCAAAACGTTAGAACTCTGCTACAAGAAGGAAAACTAGAAAACATTAAATGAGAGATGGAAAAGAATGATATGGACCTCGTATGAGTTGCTGAGGTAAGATAGAACGGATGTTGAGAGTTACAGTCAAATGAACGTGTATTGTACTACTCAGGAGAAGAAGTAAAAGGAATGAATGGAATAGGAATGATTATGCCAAAGGGATTGGCTAAATGTGTGGAATATGTGGACTATGCAAATGACCGGGTTATTGGTGTAAGGCTGAAAGGAGCACAAAAAGATTTACTGATTGTCCAGGTGTATATGCCAACTTCAGAACACGATGACCAAATTTTAGAGGAAACGTACAATGTAATAGAGAGAATAATGAACGAAAATAAAAAATGCTGCAAAATAGTAATGGGAGACAGGAACGCCAGTGTGGAAAAGGGAAATAGGGAAACATAGTAGGCAGTCATGGTCTTGGAAAGAGAAATTATAGAGGTGAATGGCTAATTGACTTCTCCAGGGAAAAGCAGCTGATAGTGGCAAATACATTGTTCAAGAACCACAAGAGGAGGCTCTACACTTGGAAATCACCAGGTGATAAACACAGAAACCAAATCGTTTTTGTACTGCCGACCGAAGTGGCCGCGCGGTTCTGGCGCTGCAGTCTGGAACCGCGAGACCGCTACGGTCGCAGGTTCGAATCCTGCCTCGGGTATGGATGTGTGTGATGTCCTTAGGTTAGTTAGGTTTAACTAGTTCTAAGTTCTAGGGGACTAATGACCTCAGCAGTTGAGTCCCATAGTGCTCAGAGCCATTTGAACCATTTGTACTGGTATAAGAAAGATACAGGAATGGAATCAAGAAGGCGCACATATTACCAGGTGCCGATATTAATAATGACCACAACTAACTTATGGCAGAAATAGAAATAAGAATGAAAAAACTGAAGAAGGCGACTATGATGCTGAACTGGGATCTAGAGAAGATAAGATCGAACAAAGAACAAATTACAGAAATACTGTCACTTGAGTTTCTAAACACATTACGAGACAAAGAACGACCTGATAATGTCATCGAGTACTGGAATATGCTGAAAGAAGGAATCATTAAGGCAGGACAGCAAACTATAGGAAAGGCAAAAAAAGTGTCACACAAGAAATAATTTACAAGATGAAGGAGAGAAGAAAATTTAAAAACAAGAACACTGATGATGGAAGAAAGATGTACCGAAGGTTCAATAATGAACTGCGAAGAGAAAGAGAGCAGGCTAGGAATAAATGGCTAAAGAGGAATGTGATGCAGTTGAAGAACTGGACAGGAAGGGAAGATACGACTTACGATATATCAGAGTAAAGACTATGAAATGGGATCAAAACAGAGCGGGAAGTGTTTCTATGGAAATTTTGATCAAAGACGAAGAGTTAGTGTACAAAGATCGTGACGATGTCCTCCAGAGATGGGAAGAATATTAAAAAGAGCTATATGGCACAAATCGCAAACCAGAAACTCTGGAACTTGAATCACTGAACAGCGTAAGTGATGACGAGAAAGGACCAACCATCATAATGGAAGAAGTAAAGTCTGCCATAGCTGCAATGATAAATGGCGAAGCAGTAAGTACAGATACGATACCGGGGGAAATTTTAAAATGCTTGAACCAAGATGGAATAAGAGAAATATTGAGGTTATGTAATAAAATATATGACATTGGTGAATGGCGTGATGACTTTCTGACAACAGTAATGATTCCATAACCGAAAAACAAGGAACCAAGAAATTCAGTGAGCACAGGACAATTAGCCTCATTTCACATGCAGTCTAAGTGATGTCAAGAATAATTATAAAGAGACTTGAAAAAGTAATGGAGGGGAATCTTGGTGAGGAGCAGTTTGGCTATAGACGGAATACGGGCACCACAGATGCAATAGGGCTCCTACGAATCTTGGGAGAAAGATTGATTGAAAAAGGAAGAGACCTCTATATGTGCTTCATCGATCTAGAAAAGGCATTTCACAAGGTGTCTTGGGACAAGTTGGCGACTATAATGAGGGAAAAGATAGTGGACTTGAAAACCAGAGGACTTGTACTCATTATATCTTATTCAAAAAGCCCCAGTTAAAATGAGAGGAGACAGTACCAACTGGGTCGGACTAGGAAAAGGAATAAGTCAAAGATGCTGTCTATCACCTACCCTTTTCAACCTCTACTTGGAAAATATGATTGATCAATGCTCGTTAGATGACAAAGGAGTAGAAATTGGAGGAAGAAGAGTAGGGTGTTTCAGGTTTGCTGATGACATGGTCCTTCTAGCCACAGGGGAAAAAGAATTACGGGGTTTAGTGGATACCATTGAAGCTAACGGAAAACATTATGGAATGAAAATTAACATAAAGAAAACAAAAGTATTGGCACTAGGAGGAAATAAAGAAATAAAAATTATGCTGAATGGACAAATATTAGACAGGTGCAAGATTTCAAATATCTTGGAAGCAGGACAGACACAGACTGGAAGTGCAGCACAGAAATTAAAACAAGGATAGCAATGGCAAAACAGACATTTTATAAGAAAAGGAGAATTTTCTGCAGCAGTCTGGACAGAGAACTGAGGAAAAGGCTCATAAAATGTATTGTATGGAGCGTTATCCTGTATGGCGCTGAAGCATGGACCTTGAGGAAGAAAGACAGAGAAAGGCTGGAGGCTTTTGAGATGTGGACATGGCGGAGGAAAGAAAGAAGACGTAGGACGGACAGAGTAAAAAATGAAGAGGTTCTGAGAAGAGTGGGAGAGAAAAGATTGTTACTACATGTAATAAAGAAAAGATGAAAAAGAAATTGGAGTGGGCATATATTACGAAAGAGTGACGGACTGATAGAAACAGTTTTAGAAAGTTATGTAGATGGGAAAAGGAAGCGAGGAAGGAAAAGGTTTCAGATACTGGATGACGTGATGGACGGTGCAACATACAGCAGCCTTAAGGAGGTAGCAATGGATCGCAGTAAACGGAGAGGCAAAGGACCTGCTAATATAGCAGAAAACTGATGATGATATGTTAGAAACACGAAATTAAATAAGCTTTGAAGCGGAAGACATATAAAAATTAATAAAACTAGAAAAATTTCTTTCGCAGAAAGAAGACAACTAAGGGCGATTGTGAATATCTAAGGTGATAGGGGACTGATGACCATAGATGTTAAGTCCCATAGTGCTCAGAGCCATTTGAGCCATCTAAGGTGATGCACGTGATTGGCAGCCACGTAGCCGTAAAGTTGCGCTGGCTATCGATTCCGACAATAACTATGTACGGATCAAGAATAGTTCCTGGTGACAGCTGATACGATACAGTCCGTCTTCTCCCTGTGTCACAAATATCCCATGCAGTTTCCATATCCGGAAAACTAATGCTTCGGTGGAGCTAGATGTAGACCCGAACTATCGTGCAGGAGGAGATTGTGTGGAATCGATGCAGCTCTGAAATTTCAAGCACGTGTTTACGCTACCCCGTCTCTTTACGTTTGTATCTAAATCCAGATGCATACTCTGCTGATGACTGTGATGTGAACTGCAGAGGGTACTTATGATCATACTAAATATTAGGGTTTTCCCCCTTTCAAATTACAGGAAGAATGACGGCTTTCCTCCCTCTATGTGCGCTGCAACAAGTGTAACCCCGTCCGTCTGTAGAGGATGATTCACTGGGGGATGAAATTCATTTTTAGCTTCTTGGCTGAGCACTTCTTGAAACTATAAGCCATCTTTCGTAGAATAACTGACACCTGTCTTCAAACGCTTGAGATTTTAGTTGTTCTATGTCTCCGTCATGCTGTGTCGCGTTCTCGTAAGTCAAAGGAACCTGCGACCACTCGTGTCGCACTTCTGTGTATACGTTTAATATACCCAGTTACTCCTGTTTGGTATGGGTCCCACGAACCTTAGCAGTATTCTAAGATGTGATTCACAAATTATTTGTAAGTGGTCTCCTATGTAGACTGACTGCATTTTCCCACTACCCTGCCAATAAATCAAAGACTGCCGCCAAAGTATCTACGACTGAGCCTATGTGATCTTTCAATTGAAGATACCTATAAAACGTTACACCACGGTACTTGTACGGTCGACTGATTCCAATTATGATTCACCGATGCGGCAAAAAATGTTCAAATGTGTGTAAATTCGCAAGGGACTAAACTACTGATGTCATCGGTCCCTAAACTTACAGACTACTTAAACTAACTTAATCTAACTTACGCTAAGAACAACACGCACAACCATGCTCGAGGGAGGACTCGAACCTCCTTGGGGAGGGGCCGCACGTTTCGTGACAAGGTGCCTGTAACCGCGCGGCCACTTCCCGCGGCCCGATGCTGCAGTCATAGGACATTAATACCCCGTGATTTACGAAGTTCACTATTTCAAATTTCTAGACAGGTAAAAAAGCAGCCAATCTTTTCACCACATTGAAAAGTCACCAAATCTCGCAGGATATGTACGCCCTTTCTTAAGATGCTGCTTCATTATAGATAACTGCATCATGTTCAGACAGTCTGAGTTTACTATTAATGTTCTCTATCAAGTCATTAATAAACAAAATGAATAACAAGAGTCCCGGCATATCCACTGTGGCACCCCTTTTTCTCTGCTACTGCCGATTACTCCTGTATGCAAGACAACACCCTGAATACTTACTAACAAGAAATTCTCTACACAGTCACAGTAACAGCATCCCTTCGACCATCAATGACGAAGAAGCTCTCTGTATGTTCATCAACCAGACGAGGTGGCGCAGTCGTTAGCACACTGGACTCGCATTCGGGAGGACGACGGTTCAATCCCGTCTCCGGCCATCCTGATTTAGGTTTTCCGTGATTTCCCTAAATCTTTTCAGGCAAATGCCGGGATGGTTCCTTTGAAAGGGCACGGCCGATTTCCTTCCCACTCCTTCCCTAACCCGAGCTTGCGCTCCGTCTCTAATGACCTCGTTGTCGACGGGACGTTAAACACTAACCACCACCACCACTCATCAACCAGAAATTTACCTGCGGTCGGTGAAGCTACTTCCTAAACGCAACTAAAGCGCCATCAGCACTGAAACTACTTCGATGTAACGTACTGCCACCTTAGCATAACGTGCCTATTCCTTGTATACTACTTCTATGCACATAGAACAGTTACGATTTGTGTGAAAACTTCGTCACTCACTAATGGTAATGATTAACCTTTTTCTTTTCAGTTTTTACCTTACGTTATTATGCTTCACTTTTGGTGTAATGTACACTATGTTTGGCTTTTGGCAATTATATTAGAAACTCCTTATCTGTAGAGTGCAATTCAAACATGACAGCGACTACCACTAATTTTACAGTTGACTCCACAAGACACCTTAGACAGAGAAAGTAAAGTGCTTCATGAATGTTCGACTGCCACCCACAACACGCGGGGACTGGTTAGAGCAATGAAGTATAAGGATAAAAGAAACAAAGCTGGCACCAGAGAGCTCGATGTTATCACTTGAACTGATATACTAGCGATTAGTTGCGTCGTTCTCCAAACGGCTAAGAAAATATTCAAGAAAATGAAACTTATTAATCATCATTAATATCAGTTTATGAGTCATAACACTCAGATCGAAACTCTGTAGTTATTCTTATTTTCGTATCCTCAAACACATGGACTGCGGTGCACAACTTCCCCACTGACAGTAGTTGCCGAACTTAATATAAATGCCAACGGCGCACTTCGAACGGCGTATTTTCGAAGGTAAAACACTCATCAGCGGATAACACAGGCGACTTTCGCTAGCGAACGAAGTGCTCAACAACAGCTGCTGTGAAAGTTCATTTCTGCTTGTAGCTGGAGAGAGCGTAAGACTTTCTTTCGTTTGTAGCTATTGCAGACAGGCACAATGAACGTACTGGGGTCGCCGCTGCAAGGTTGTTAGTTGAACGTGCTGGAGATTTCCTTACAGGTTATGTATATCTTGCCGATTAATTTTCGCAGTGAAGTTAATTGCTAAACAGCCCCTGAAATATTTTACAAGACAATTCAAGACGATCACCAACGGAAACCACTTTCCTACTTTAATAAATGATATCCACAATCCAATGTAACTGTTTGACTGACTGAAGATCGCAAAAAGAACTGAGAACAGAAGAACTTCATTTCATTTACAGTTTATGTAGCCACTGAGGAGCTGCTGTAGCGCACTGCAGATATTTTTTTGAACACATCATGGTAAAAGATTCGAAGAAAACGAAACGAAGCCTATAATAATGATGCCAGTTGTAGATGCATACGCTGAAATTTGGATTTATGACGCACTGAACAGGCCAAATGTATGAGAATAGTATTTCAGTATGTTATAACGAATCTTTTCTCTAGAGCAAGTGGATTAATTTTTTCAGGTTTGGAATCTGTCTACACAATTTGAAATCGGTGATGATCCTTTTCGCCAATACAGTGAAATGGAGACACACACACACACACACATACACAAGCACTCACGGATACACACACATACACACACAAAGAGAGACAAAGCGACAAAGAGAGAGGGAGAAACTACATATACGTGCACTTGATGGCTATCATCCCCAATTCCTCCTCTGGCTCACTACATTCTCTTCAATACGATGCCGCCGCCCGGGGTGGCCGAGCGGCTCTAGGCGCTACATTCTGAAACCGCGCGACCGCTACGGTCGCAGGTTCGAATCCTGCTTCGGTCATGGATGTGTGTGATGTCCTTACGTTAGTTATGTTTAATTAGTTCTAAGTTCTAGGGGACTAATGACCTTAGAAGTTAAGTCCCATAGTGCTCAGAGTCATTTGAACCACTATGACGCCATCAACACACAAGTGATGCCCCTTGGTTCAAATCCCTCCCCCCTTCCTTCCCCCCCCCCCCCCCCTCTATACTGATTCTTCCCGTTCCCATGATTAGTTGAGGCCTTCTTTTCGTACTTTTGCGGAGCTAGTGAAGTACTATCTCCAATGACCTCTACGTCCACGTTACATTAAAATCTAGTCTTTTTCCTTTGTGCATTTATCAAGGACGAGCATGCCCAGGGCATGGAAGGGTGTGGGGGCGACCCTCACCTTCAGCTCTGAGAGAAAGAAAAAAAGTTAAGTGTTGTCGGATGTTTTTGTTTCAATAACGTGCTATCCTTTTTTGTAAAGTATGAATACGGTAGCCTAGTATTTTAGTAACAGGACAAAGTTTTTAACAGGATCCGAACTGGAACTTTTTTATGGCTACTTTCAAGTTGCCAATCGTCTTCCAGAACATTAAAAATACTCCAGATCCACAAGTCTAGCTACCCCTTCCCATCCGACTCCCCTATAAATACGAAATGGCGCCCTTGGCATTGGCCACATACAAATCTCAATAGTGCTACAACTGAGAAACGTAATAAACAAATAATTATCGAGATTCTACGAAATACTGTGAAAACTGGAGCCAGAACATCCAAATGGAGAACCAGTCAACAGCTAAGTTGTGTGAATGAGAAACATTGGCAAAGCCCTTTTTTGTAAATTCGCACGAAAAAATTACATTTCGTTACTAAAATGTCACGGATCTAAACAGCAGGAAGTGTAATAAGTAATACACATCATTTACGAATATATTTTCACAGCACAGAAGATGCTTTTTGGGAAATAGAGGTGAGTCACAGAGGCAACAGTATCTGTAACTTCAGCTGCACAGTTTACGAAATATACGTGTCAGTGAACATACATGCATGAAAAATAGTTGGGTAGGTGAAAATTGTGACCATTGTGACCATGTTTCCCATGTATTTTTCCTGTGGGATGCAGTCTGAATGGCATTAATGTGGATGGAATGAACAAGTCTCTCAATAAGTGTAATTCTATACCACTTTAACATTTCATATCAGAAACAATTTAATAAACGGCGGAAGACCTCTAGAGTTATGCCCAGCCTGATGTCACAAAAGATTGCCGCCCTTCACTTTGGCATCTTTCCTTCTTAGTACGTGATATTTGTGTTTTTAGCATGACTGTTTAATATGGAACACTAGGATGCGTTTAGTAGAGCGTTACGACAGATTTAAGTATTTGTTGATGAGAATGAGACTGTTAACGAAATTGGCAAAACACAGTGCCGTTACATTGTCAAGGTCTCTAGAATACCACGAAAGGACCAGCTACCATCAAGTCTCCATTCGGTGGACCGATAGTCATCAACAGTGATATGTGTCTCCGCTTCAGTCTGATAATTAAGAGAAGTACACCGCCATGTCACCTGCTCGTTGCTGCCAAATGCTGGCGATGAAAATATTTCCCAGCAGAACGACTCAAACCGGTTACCTGCTGGTTGAGCGCGACGGTAATTGCTCGCTTTAGCGAGGCGCTTGTGGAAGCAACTTGTTACAGCTTAGGAAACTGCGGGTTCTTGTGGCGGTTTTCTTAGAAGTTTTCTCCATTATGTGCTTCAGAACTCTTTATTTTATCTGTGACTGGCCACAGGTTCAAATGGCTCTAAGCACTATGGACTTAACATCTGAGGTCATCAGTCCCCTAGATTTAGAACTACTTAGACCTAACTAACCTAAGAACATCACACACATTCGACCGTAGTAGCAGCGCGGTTCAGGACTGAGGCGCCTAGAACCGCTCGTCCATAACGGCCAGCCTGACCACAGGCACTGAGGGATAAATAATTAGTTTAACGACATACTCTAAAAATGTGCATTGTGTTAAGAAGTTAAAAATATCTACGACACCCAATGAAGAGTATTATTTCACACCTGTTACCTTACTTTCCATATAATAATAGACTGCAGATACTTTTCACTGATGATGTCTTTAACACATTTATTTTTTGCGACATCTACTTCAGTTCGTAGTAGATGTTGTCAAGATTACACGCAGACTTCATTTACTGGTATTAATTTACAACTCTAATTCAGTAGCCCGTCATTATTATATTCATCGTTCCTCCAATAAAATAGTAGTTTCATTGAGCAATTGTGGTTCGTATATTATCTTCAGTTCTGTAATTTCAGGAGCCTATAATACACTCCTGGAAATGGAAAAAAGAACACATTGACACCGGTGTGTCAGACCCACCATACTTGCTCCGGACACTGCGAGAGGGCTGTACAAGCAATGATAACACGCACGGCACAGCGGACACACCAGGAACCGCGGTGTTGGCCGTCGAATGGCGCTAGCTGCGCAGCATTTGTGCACCGCCGCCGTCAGTGTCAGCCAGTTTGCCGTGGCATACGGAGCTCCATCGCAGTCTTTAACACTGGTAGCATGCCGCGACAGCGTGGAAGTGAACCGTATGTGCAGTTGACGGACTTTGAGCGAGGGCGTATAGTGGGCATGCGGGAGGCCGGGTGGACGTACCGCCGAATTGCTCAACACGTGGGGCGTGAGGTCTCCACAGTACATCGATGTTGTCGCCAGTGGTCGGCGGAAGGTGCACGTGCCCGTCGACCTGGGACCGGACCGCAGCGACGCACGGATGCACGCCAAGACCGTAGGATCCTACGCAGTGCCGTAGGGGACCGCACCGCCACTTCCCAGCAAATTAGGGACACTGTTGCTCCTGGGGTATCGGCGAGGACCATTCGCAACCGTCTCCATGAAGCTGGGCTACGGTCCCGCACACCGTTAGGCCGTCTTCCGCTCACGCCCCAACATCGTGCAGCCCGCCTCCAGTGGTGTCGCGACAGGCGTGAATGGAGGGACGAATGGAGACGTGTCGTCTTCAGCGATGAGAGTCGCTTCTGCCTTGGTGCCAATGATGGTCGTATGCGTGTTTGGCGTCGTGCAGGTGAGCGCCACAATCAGGACTGCATACGACCGAGGCACACAGGGCCAACACCCGGCATCATGGTGTGGGGAGCGATCTCCTACACTGGCCGTACACCACTGGTGATCGTCGAGGGGACACTGAATAGTGCACGGTACATCCAAACCGTCATCGAACCCATCGTTCTACCATTCCTAGACCGGCAAGGGAACTTGCTGTTCCAACAGGACAATGCACGTCCGCATGTATCCCGTGCCACCCAACGTGCTCTAGAAGGTGTAAGTCAACTACCCTGGCCAGCAAGATCTCCGGATCTGTCCCCCATTGAGCATGTTTGGGACTGGATGAAGCGTCGTCTCACGCGGTCTGCACGTCCAGCACGAACGCTGGTCCAACTGAGGCGCCAGGTGGAAATGGCATGGCAAGCCGTTCCACAGGACTACATCCAGCATCTCTACGATCGTCTCCATGGGAGAATAGCAGCCTGCATTGCTGCGAAAGGTGGATATACACTGTACTAGTGCCGACATTGTGCATGCTCTGTTGCCTGTCTCTATGTGCCTGTGGTTCTGTCAGTGTGATCATGTGATGTATCTGACCCCAGGAATGTGTCAATAAAGTTTCCCCTTCCTGGGACAATGAATTCACGGTGTTCTTATTTCAATTTCCAGGAGTGTATATTCTGTAGTTACAATCATGACATGGAATAACAAGAAATCCACTGCTCATAGTTTAATCATTTGTCTATATTCGGTATTTCCAACATATTTTTAATGTTGATTTATCCACCTGATCTTTTATAATATCTGTAGCACAAGTTTTTTTTCAAAGATAGTCATCAGTGTACAGGCGCGCATTACGCTATCAGTCTTTTACTACTTCCTTCTATTTTCAGCAGTTACATCTGTACTCTATATGTACGAGGAAAAGAAGTAATTAATTTCGTCAACATTTCGTACATTGACTTAGTCTTTCCCATTTTTGTGAGTTGTATATTACTGGACAGACCTTAGTGAATTTCCGGTTATTGCAAGATCTACTAGCGCAAGACCCATAGCAAGTTGCGGAGAAAAGTGGTGGACGCTATAATTTTGGTGTGTATGCATAGCAATCGATAACAGAAAAAGATCGGAAATTTCCTGGCGGACTAACACTGTGAGCTGGACGGAGATTCGGACCTGGCACCTTTGCCTTACACAGGGAAGTACTCTACGTACTAAGCTATCAAAGAACAACTCACGACCGGCCCGCAAAGCTTTACTTCCGCCAGATACTGCATTTCTAATCTTCCAAACTTCACACAAGTTCTCCTGGATATCTTGCAGGAATAGCACTTCCGGCAGAGAGTACAGGGCGGAGACATGGCTTTGCCGCAATGCGAGGGACTGTTTGAAGAATGAATGTTCATTCTGCAGCGAAGACAACACTCATTAAACTTCCTGTCAGACTATAACTGTGTGTCCGACTGAGACTCGAACATGAGACCTTTGCCTCTCATGGGCAAGTACTGACTGAGTTCTATGGTTTTATTTACTTATTTTTAAATAGCCTTCATCTGTGTCGGCTTCTTCTTCATTAGTGTCGGCTTCTTACACCATTCTAGACTTTTCATCGTTATTCCATAAAGGCAGTTGAAAAGTAAATCCGTTACCTGCACGGATGGCTCTCCGCCAGTGCCAACGTGAACCCTTGCCGATGTGAATTGAAGTTATTGAAATTAAAGCTATCTTCTCTTAAAGTGAGACATAATTACACATATATGTATTCATAAGCTGAGTTCTCGCGTAGGACTCCTTTTGTTGCTTGAGTCACTGGCCTCTCACTGACCAAAATCGTATTGTAACGGAACGAGTTACGGAAGTAGCATACGACATTAAAGTTGCTAAACCTCTTCTGTAGTTTGTAAGAAGGGTGAAGGTGGGATTGGGTGTAGGGAAGGGGATGGACATGGGAGGCGTTGGGTCGCGGGTTAAAGTGTGGACGCTACAATGCTGGTGAAATTTCGAAAAGTAGGTTTGAATCTCGTTTGCAGGCACATCATTGGATATCAGTGGCGAATTTCAAGGTGGGCTCTGAAGTCCTCAAGATCGGGATGCACAGTCTAGAGGGCATAGAACACAAAATGCACATCCAACCACACATAGCTATAATGTTAGCAGGAGTGAATAATTCCAAGTTCATTTGAAACAAAGGTGTTGTGATTGTGTGAGGCGCGACGTACCAATAAGAGCCAGATTATTTTGTGTCCCTTTTGTAATGATGCACTGGTGCTGACACAAGAACTGATGTCCACTGGTATCGGGAATTTACAATGATTGCAGAGTGGGCTCTGGAGAAAATAGGCTCTTTTCAACTTTTCACACATAGGCACAGTGTTGGTGACCGCTTTGTACAACATTTTCTGTACAAAGGTGGATACCATTCGATGTAAGACATTGTTCCATGCTCTGGGGAGACTGAGCTGTGGAAACTTCGTAGCTAATGGGTGCAGTGGACGAGAGTGAAGCGAAGTGTCATATATTAGCTGTTACCCATGTTATGATGAGTGACGGTGAGTATGTGAGCTATTGCACATGCAATAACATCATCTGCCCTCATGTGTCTGCCTGTTTTGGTAAGCATCGCTCAAAGTGTGTGGTCCCCCTCTCCTCCTGCCAACCTGTCCTAGTCCACGATGTAGTGGCATAAACAGTGGTGCTCCTGAGCACTCCTCATGGAGGTGCGTGGGCGGGACTACTCATATGTGCATTGTGTTACTGAAGTAGCTATACGTAGCTACACAGCATACAACATGTACGTTTTGCAACATATTTAATGTTTGTTAACATGTTTTATGTTCATCGACGTGGAAAAAGATGTTGTGTTCGCTGCTTATCCCTCTTTGGGATCTGCTCTGATTGTTAAACGGCGATCTTGTCGAACAAGTTTACCGATTTTTTCAATGTTTGCATCAGTTTTTGCTGACAATGGTCTGCCAGTGCGAGTGTCATCACTGGTGTCTTCGCGGCCATCTTTAAATCGTTTAAACCACTCAAACACTTGTGTTCGCGATAAACAATCATCGCCGTACATTTGTTGTAACATTACAAACGTTTCACTTGCAGATTTTCCTAGTTTGAAACAAAATTTGATGTTAACACGCTGTTGTTTCTGTACACTCAACATTTTCCGACGCACAGACAAAACGTCAACTACTTAAAACAGACGCCACGGGCAGACTGAGTGCAGGAGGCAGATGAAACTCGATCAGTAGGCGGAGCGAGAGTCACGTGACAGGCCACGCGACTTTCAGCCTTATTGCATTCGTTTTATTGTTTCACCAGTACTAGTCCGGTTTTTTTCTAGCCACACCTCGTATACAGAACAGTGGGAAATACAAAAATTGGTAGGAAAATTTAAAAAAAAAATGCGGAAAATTCAAAACAGCCCCATTGCACAAGCGGAATGTTCCCCTATTCCTATGATTCCACTGTGGAAATAGGGTTGCCCTCCTAAGTATAAAGTGGAAGTACATTAAAAAATCCAAAGTGGCGCATTTTCATGATGGCGTGAAGTGGAAAAATTCAAGTTGGCGACTATTGCATACTGTCACAGGCATTATGGCACCAGAATCCAAGACGCCCATCCAAGATGGCTGAGCTGGGATACTGACACAGCTCTATGACATTAGAATCCACGACGACGTTCCGAGCTAACTGACTTTGAATACGAGTGCAGCTTGCACTGTTGCCAGAATTCCTGGGTTTTCCCCTGATGTCACTCACCTGAGGCAAACGTATCCGTTTCCCCTGCAGTCCAAATCTGTCAGACAATCGATGTCAATCTGAGCTTGTTGGCTACATAAACATGTTTTTGAGCATAGAGGTAGTAACCAGTCTGGACTTGCCTGTTTACCTACTTTCAGCGACATGAAAGAACGCTTAACATGTTTTCCCTGAGCTATTATGAACTCAAACCTCTATGGATATTTGTGACAGTCATGTAACTTATGAAACTTGCGGGTATTACCATCCTCCATTAGGTCACACATACTGCTTCTTCCTAGTTAAATCCAGTTCCGAGAAAATCTGATCTGTCCCCTTGTGCAACGCTGAGAACAGATAGGAATATTTAAGTCTTTATTAAAAAAAAAATACACACGAGAGAGCCCTTTCACACGGTCACAAAGTTCATGGTTGCCGGGTCAGCTGGGAAGTAAAGTTTGTACAGCCACCCATCTGCGAGCAACGTGACAAGCCAGGCCGATTTTGATATCGAGTAGACAAAATGTTAAGCACAATCACCCTTCCTATAAACAGAAAATCGCATTTTAGGTGATTTCTCACATAAATTGCATTTTTTTAATATTATACATCAGAAATCGGACGTATCTGGCTGATTTCTATATGGTGACAAATGGGGGACCTGAAGATGTGAGCACTATGTGAAATGTATTCGTAATCGACTGGTGGAAGCTCGACGAACATCGAATTTTGTATCAGAGACTTCCTATGAAGTTTTGTGACGTGAAAGCTTTGTACGGGCATACCACATATGGATGGGCACTATCGACATGCTCATACACCATGCTCGCAACAGCTGAACTAGCTCACATCAATTTTCTGAAATTAGATTCCTCAAATGACTGCACGGTGTGGTATTCTTGTTGTATATTTTCGCTGTTTTGGACTGTCCCCAGTACACATTGAATGACAAATCAGTAACACTATAGGCATTTTAGCGTTAGATTTTTCTGTTATTTGTGTTGAACTTTCACATAGTTGATACCATTCATAGTCTGAGAGCACTACTTTCACATCACTAATTCGTGGATTTTCAAAAATTACCGTTTCCTGTAACTCATGTTCTGAGAGGATGCCTGCAACTACGTGTTTGCTGTCACTCGCATTCCGCTTGTATATTGCAGCACATAACACTACTTTCATAGATGCATTAAATGGCGGTAGCAGCTGAACAAGTAGCGCAAACAATCGCTATAGTGTAATCTCGAAGTCTGAAAACAATTCTGTGTTGTGCTGTGATACACACTCTAAGACAAAAAATCGACGCATCACAAAGGAATTATCCTAATGGGACGGAAATCAGTACATGTGACGTACAGGCAGAGACAATCTAATAACTACAGTTTTAGAAAAGCCGGATGATTTATGCAAGAGAAAGAACTTCAGAAACTGGGCAAGTCAATAACACGTTGTACCACCGCTGCCGCTTATGCAAGCAGTTATTCGGTTTGGCTGTGATTTCCAGAGTTTTGCTTGTTCTCCTGAGGGATATGGTACCACATCTACATCTACACTTACATCCATACTCCGCAAGCCACCTGACAGTGTGTGGCGGAGGGTACCTTGAGTTCCTCTATTGGTTCTCCCTTGTATTCTGGTCTCGTATTGTTGGTGGAAACAAAGATTGTCGGTATGCCTCTGTGTGGGCTCTAATCTCTCTGATTTCATCCTGACTGTCTCTTCGCGAGATATACGTAGGAGGGAGCAATATACTGCTTGACTCCTCGGCGAAGGTATGTTCTCGAAACTTCAACAAAAGCCTGTACCGAGCTACTGAGCGCCTCTCTTGCAGAGTCTTCCATTGGAGTTTATCTATCATCTCCGTAACGCTTTTGCGATTACTAAATGATCCTGTAACGAAGCGCGCTGCTCTCTGTTGCATGTTCCCTATCTCTTCTATCAACCCTATCTGGTACGAATCCCACACCGGTGAGCAGTATTCAAGCAGTGGGCGAACAAGTGTACTTCCTTTGTTTTCGGACCGCATTACCTTAGGATTCTTCCAATGAATCTCAGTCTGGCATCTGCTTTACTGACGATTAGTTTTATATGGTCAATCCATTTTAAATCACTCCTAATGCCTACTCCCAGATAATTTATGGCATTAACTGCTTCCAGTGGGTATCCAATTGGCGCGTTACTTCGTCAAAACCCCGGGCTGGTTGGATGGCCCTGCCCAAAATGATCAAAACGTTTCCGCTGTGGAGAGATCCGGTGACGTTGCTGGCCAAGGTAGGCTTTGGTAAGGACGGCGACAAGCAGTAGAAACTCTTGGCGTGTGCAAGTGGGCGTTATCTTGCTGAATGTAAGCTCAGGACAACTTGCCATTAAGAGCAATAAAACGGTGAGTGGAACAACGTTGACGTACCGCTGTGCTATAAGAGTACCGTGTATGACAACCAAAGGGCTCCAGTCACGAAATGAAGTAGCACCCCAGACCATCACTCATGTTTGTGGGGCTGCATGGGGCGCGGCAATCAGTTGGTATCCCACCACTGCCTAGGACATCTCCAGACAAGTCTTCGCTGGTTATCAGGGCACAGTTCTAAGAGGGATTCGTCACTGAAGGCCGTTCTATTCCTGGTCTAAAGTACCTGACACTACTGCAAACTGGCTCGTTGAGGTACAGAGGTCAATAGTAATCAGTTCAAGGGGGCCCGTGAGCTCAGCCCCCTTTCCGTCAGCTCCATAATAATGGTCCTTGTGGTCACTAAAGCATTAATTGTATGTCGGATCTAAGATAATGACCAATCCGGGGCTCTTAGTGCCTCCCTGTCTGCATCTCGGTTCTCACGTTCTGTCATCTGTCTAGTCGATGCTGTGTTTAGCCGTGGTTCAACCATTCCTACCAACATCGTCATATAGTGACATGACTCCTCTTCAAATGTAGAGCGATTCGCTGATTACTCCAGCCAATTTCTTTGAGCCCAACTACAGTTCCTCTATCAAATGCTGATATCTGCGTTTATTGTCCTCACGCGTGTGTGAAGAGACACTGTTACTGTCCAACTGGGTACACGTAATTAAAGACGCAAAGAGTTCATGCCTTGGTATTGACCACTTTCATCCGCTGGCAGCCAAAACTTACAAATTTGCATTTTCCGTCGCTACCTGTTAGAATATCAATTTGTGACCACTCGTATGACTCATTCGTGGTTTGTCGTTTTTTTTTCTTTTTCTTTTTTTTTCCTAGAATGTATCAGGTGCTGCATCATGGAGTTGATATGTGTGCTGACTTGATTCCTCCTGCTGTTCAGATGAATCAAGCACTGCATAGGATATGTCAGGGAGCTGCTCTGATGAGGGAAAAATAAAACAAAACATGAAAGACACACACACACGCACATACATTCATACATAAAATATAATATACAGGGTGGTCCATTGATAGTGAACGGGCCAAATATCTCACGAAACAAGCATCAAACGAAAATACTATAAAGAACGAAACTCGTCTAGCTTGAAGGGAAAAACCAGATGGCGCTATGGTTCGCCCGCTAGATGGCATTGCCATAGGTCAAACGGATATAAACTGCGTTTTTTAAAAATAGGAACCCCCATTTTGTATTACATATTCGTGTAGTACGTAAAGAAATATGAATGTTTTAGTTGCACCACGTTTTTTGCTTTGTAATAGATGGTGTTGTAATAGTCACTAACGTATAAGTATGTGGTATCACGCAATATTCCGCCAGCGTGGACGGTATTTGCTTCGTGATACATTAGCCGTGTTAAAATGGACCGTTTACCAATTGCGGAAAAGGTGTAAGTATGTGGTATCACGTAATATTCCGCCAGTGTGGACGGTATTTGCTTCGTGATACATTACCCGTGTTAAAATGGACCGTTTACCAATTGCGGAAAAAGGTCGTTATCGTGTTGATGTATGGCTATTGTGTTCAAAATGCCCAACGGGCGTGTGCCATGTATGCTGATCGGTATCCTGGACGACATCATCTAAGTGTCCGGACCGTTCGCCGGATAGATATGTTATTTAAGGAAACAGGACGAGTACAGCCACATGTGAAACGTCAGCCACGACCTGCAACAAATGATGATGCCCAAGTAGCTGTTTTAGCTGCTGTCGCGGCTAATCCGCACATCAGTAGCAGACAAATTGCGGGAGAATCAGGAATCTCAAAAACGGCGGTGTTGAGAATGCTACATCAACATCGACTGCATCCGTACCATATTTCTATGCACCAGGAATTGCATGGCGACGACTTTGAACGTCGTGTACAGTTCTTCCACTGGGCACAAGAGAAATTACAGGACGATGACAGATTTTTTGCACGCCTTCTATTTAGCGACGAAGCGTCATTCACCAACAGCGGTAACGTAAACCGGCATAATATGCACTATTGGGCAACGGAAAATCCACGATGGCTGCGACAGGTGGAACATCAGCGACGTTGGCGGGTTAATGTATGGTGTGGCATTATGGAAGGCAGGATAACTGGCCTCCATTTTATCGATGGCAATCTAAATGGTGCAATGTACGCCGATTTCCTACGTAATGTTCTACCGATGTTTCTACAAGATGTTTCACTGCATGACAAAATGGCGATGTACTTCCAACATGATGGATGTCCGGCACATAGCTCACGTGCGGTTGAAGCGGTATTGAATAGCATATTTCATAACAGGTGGATTGGTCGTCGAAGCACCATACCATTGTCCGCCCGTTCTTCGGATCTGACGTCGCCGGATTTCTTTCTGTGGGGAAAGTTGAAGGATATTAGCTATTGTGATCCACCGACAACTCCTGACAACATGCGTCAGCGCATTGTCAATGCATGTGGGACATTACGGAAGGCGAACTACTGGCTGTTGAGAGGAATGTCGTTACACGTATTGCCAAATGTATTGAGGTTGACGGACATCATTTTGAGCATTTATTGCATTCATATGGTATTTACAGGTAATAACGATGCAACAACATGCGTTCTCAGAAGTGATAAGTTCACAAAGGTACATGTATCACATTGGAACAACCGAAATAAAACGTTCAAACCTACCTACGTTCTGTATTTTAATTTAAAAAACCTACCTGTTACCAACTGTTCGTCTAAAATTGTGAGCCATATGTTTGTGACTATTACAGCGCCATCCATCACAAAGCGAAAACAGTGGTCCAACTAAGACATTAATATTTCTTTACGTACTACACAAATATATGATAAAAATGGGGGTTCCTATTAAAAAAAAAAAAACAGTTGATGTCCGTTTAACCTGTGGCAGCGCCTTCTAGCGGGCCAACCATATCGCCACCTGGTTTCCCCCTTCAAGGTAGACAAGTTTCGTTCTTTGTAGTTTTTTTCGTTTGACGCTAATTTCGTGAGATATTAGGCCCGGTCACGATCAATGGACCACCCTGTATACTGAGAGAGAGGAATAGTATAATGCATACAATCGACTGCACGAGTAATTTTTTTCTCCTGGAGGTAGTACATCTGTGATAACACTCCTGATGGTGATCACCTTTTCACAATGGAGTACAGAGCAGGAGTGGTGGGTCCGCTTGAGGATACTGAGGATGATTGGTGGTGGTACATAACTGCAGTGCCACAGAAATTGGAGCAACAAATTTGCACGTATAACGTTGCAGACTGTATTCAGGTCCACCAGTATAGGTCGCCATCTTGTATTCTAACATCATCGATGCAATCATGGATCACCATCTTGGATCGCTATTTCAGATTCTAGAACCAAGCAGACTGTGCCAGTACTTACAGGACCACTACCATGGGATGCTCGCCATGCAGACCGTATTACGTTTAGTCAGGTTGTTTACTGTTTTTGAACGGCACTTCGTTATAAATTTTGCTGTAACATGTAAATGTATGGGGTGAAGCGAGATGTGGTCTCCACTGTGCAATGCACGAGTTGTTCAATTTCCCGCCATAATCCCGCTTCATGTGGAACACTAAAAGTCCAAACCTCATCCAAAATATTTCAGAGCAGCCTTCATAAAATCAGAATATTCATGACCTTGAATGACTTTAAATTCAATATTTTTCTGCAGTATTTCACTACAGTCGAACATTTTTCAGTGCTCTACAACCTAGTGGGCTTGTAGAATTTCCCCATCTCCTGACAACCACTATGCTAACCAGCAGAAAGATCTGCTGCACAAACTCCCTTGTTGGAGGAACGATACAGGCATTCATCTGAAAATGATTCATAAAACCTATGGGGCCATATATGGTTGCTAATAGAAGTTCCACTACCCCACCAGTCTTACGTACAACGTAAAGAACGTGAAATTTATGTGTGGTATCACCTGAAAAGGCAATGCTAGCCTGGAAATGAGATTAGTTTCCGTTTATAGGAAAGACGATTGAGCTTAACGTTTTGTCTACATCGATATCAAAACTTCTAACACAGCAAGACATACCTCTCTGTTAGAGAATAATACTGTCAGCCATAAGTATGTGTTGTCATCGTGATACGCGTAGTTGAGAATCTATGGTTATGAATCTTCTTCTTCTTCTGCTATTACTACAACAACTACTACTACTACAGATGGTTGGGAATTTATTGCAATCTATAGTAAGACTCTGTCACTACTATCTTATTGAATTCGTCATGAGATCCACTGTTTGTATCTGTGGAATGACTGTACTTCTACAACAACCACTAGTGCTCTACTATCTGAGCCACTTCGTCCACACAACTTTAAGGGCTACTATAGTGCATTTTCCTACAGTAGCACACTCATAATTGGCTCCACTATAAGATTCGATAGTTATATTGTGGTTTGAGGAGCATCTCATCCTTGGTGGTGATTTCAATTGTGTGCTTAACGACGGAGACCGAACTCTGACCAGTGCGCATATCAGTGTTACCTTAACCTACAACGTCAGCAAATCTACTCCAGTAAAGGCTACTGGAAATTGAATGTCATCCTTCTGCAGGATGCCCAACTTGAAGAGGAGATGAACATAATGTGGCAACAGCTCCAGTGGCATCGACGTCGGTAAGCTAGCGCTCTACAGTGGTGGATTCAGTGTGTCAAGCCCAAATTATGCCTCACCATCATGACATACCCTCGACAAAAAAGCATTTGGCAGAAATAGACTATGGAATTTTATTATCGGTGTTTGAGAGAACTGTACAGCCACACTACCAATCCTTATCGCGATGTCGATGTCAAGATCAAACAACGTAAAGCGAAAATCACGGCGATACAACGCAAACGAATGGAAGAACTCATCGTGCGAGCCCACCCAAAAGACGTTGCCACCACAGAACGGGCCTCTCTGTACCACATTCTAAGAACGAGGAAACGATGTAAAGCCATGTTGATTGAAGCCGTCGTTGATGACGCCGAGAATGCCATCACGAAGCAACGTGACCATCTAGCAAAGAGCGTACAGCCAGCGCTATGCTGGTTTCTTTTCAGAGGGCACATTTTCAAAGTTCAATTTGATACATTAACTGTACCTACGTCCAAAGGTGGCCTTAACCTCATTAAGGTACACACAAAATGTGTAACCCTGCTACTAAATCGCATCAGGAAGGAAGTTCGTACCCGGGGGACCAGTATAATCACAAATCTCATCCAGCGGTGGAAGCATCATAGCCCTGACCCACCCGTTGATGTCACCGGCATTCCGTTTTATTACCGACATGTGCGATTGTACTTCATGGAACTGAGCTACATCCGACACAACATCGTCGATACCGGCAGTCTGACCAACAGAAAACTTTATAACCTTCTCATGACAACAAACCACAGGAATCGTCTCGAAGACAAATATCCACATATAACAGGGAGTATAGTATGGCGGAATATGCACAGCGACATGTTACCGTCACGTGTCATAGCCGACTGGTATCTCACAGTCAACGATAAAGCAGCAACAAGACAAATAACGACATATAACAGGGAGAATAGTATGGCGGAATATGCACAGCGACATGTTACCGTCACGCGTCATAGCCGACTCACAGTCAACGATAAAGTAGCAACGAATGACAAGCTGCATAAGATAGGCCTTCATCCCACGCCCAACTGTGACGCATGTGGGAGTATCGGTACACTAATTCATAGGCAAATGGTTCAAATGGCTCTAAGCACTTTGGGACTTAACATCTGAGGTCATCAGTCCCCTAAACTTAAAACTGCTTCAACGTAACTAACCTAAGGACATCACACACATCCATGCCCGAGGCAGGATACGAACCTGAGACCGTAGCAGCAGCGCTTTCTTTTTTCAAATAGACTGTAATGATTTATTTACAAATACAGCTTAGAAGCTGGCCAATGAAGGCAACCCAGGTAAGTGATTGCCTGAACTGTAAGGAGGCAAGGGGAGAAGGGAGGAAAAAAAATTAAAAAAATAAATAAAAGATGAATAGAGCGAAAAAAAGATGGGTGAGCACTTGCCCGCGAAAAGCAAAGGTCCTGAGTTCAGGTCTCGATCCGGCACACAGTTTTAATCTTCCAGGAAGTTTCACATCAGCGCACACTCCGCTGCAGAGTGAAAATCTCATTCTAGAAACCACTAATGCTGTATTCCAATATTACGGATTTGTTTTCCCTACTTATTCACATTAACTTACCTTTTCCTACACTTAGAGCTAGTTGCCATTAATTCCACCTGCTAGAAATTTTGTCTAAACCAGATTGTATCCTCCAACGGACACTCAACTTCGAAACATTCCCATACACCACAGCATCGTCAGTAAACCGGAGGTTGCTGTCCACCCTGTGCACCAGATCATTTAAGTATATGGAATATAATAGTGGTCCTATCATAGTTCCCTGGGACACTCCTGATGAACACTCGCCGTCGACGGCCATATACTGGGCTCTGTTACTCACATATCTGAGAACCTATTCCAAATGTTCCTACTTCAGTTAACAGTCAGCAGTGGGTCACCGTGTCAAATACTTTCCGAATATCTAGAAATCGGGAATCTGCCTGTTGCCCTTTATCCCTAAGTCGCAGTATGTCATGTGACAAAAAGGCAAGCTGAGTTTCGTTGATTCGTAGACATAATCTTCTCAATCTCAAGGAAATTTATGATATTTGTACTGGGAATGCGTTCAATGATTCTTCAGGAAACCGATGTTCATGATATTGGTCTATAATTATGCGGATCCGCTTTTTGGCATTTTTGTATACAGGTGTCACCTGCGCTTTTTCCCAATTGGTTTGTGACTTTGCGCTGGGCGAGAGATTCGCGATAAATGCAAGCTAAGTAAGGGGTGAATGTCGTAGAGTACTCCTCGAAACACTGAAATGGGTTACGATCCAGACATGACGACTTATTTCTTTTCAACTCTTTCATTTGTTTCTCTGGGCCATCAATGTTTATTACTCTGTCATCCATACGGCAGTCTGTACGATGGTCAAACGATGATATGTTTATACGATTCTCCAGCCATGAACGATTTCTTAAACGCGACATTTAAAACTTCGGCTTTTGTTTTTCTGTCTTTAACTGTGACACCAGTTTGGTCAACGAGTGGCTCGATGGAAGCCTGAGATCCGCTCAGCGATTTTACTCAGAATGCGAATTTCCTCGGATTCTCCTCCAAATCGTTTGCTAGGCTATGATGGTGGTAGTTGTATGGTTTTCACGTAGATCTTTTAACAGACTCACGACTACATACCAACCTATGCCTGTCGCCATTTGCCGGTACTCTTTTGAACGAGACTTTATAGTGACGCTGACGATATGTTCCGCCCTGTTTGTAACTGCAAGGTCGAAGATATTTTCATTGCTTGTGGGCTGCTAAACTAGCTACTCGAGACAGTTTGCAGAATTTCAGAATACGTATCAAAAGTACTTTGCAAACTGTCTGCCTGTATTACCCCCTCCCCTCCAATAGACGCCCCAGTCTATACTTGGTAAGTTAAAGCTGCCTTGCATGATCTGGGTGTTTACTGCTGACCATAGGCTTTCTTTGAATGACTTTGGAACTGTCAAAGCGGAATCGGGTGTTGGGTAAAAACATTCACCTATACCTGTTATACGCGACCAGATAACTTCACTGTCACACTCAACTGCGACTTCTGTGTGCGATATACATTCCATGACTCGCCAAATATCTCAAAGCTTTCTACTTGGGCTTGCAGCCAGCTCTTGGTCCTATGAATAATTTAAGCGCGACAACTTCCCTAGAGAGCAGTAAATTCAGGAACTTCATTACGAATACTTCAACCATTTTCTGATAAAACGTTGACAGCTGAAGTCTATTTACTCAGAGCGCGGTCTTACTCCGCTTTCTGCGTATCGATTGACGAGTATTCATTAGAGTATTTCAAACTATCGCCTAGTGTAGAAGAACCCCACGTGCACTCCACAAGTACTCTATTACCCGAGTAGCTCTTACCTGTATTGTGCACCATCTGATATGTTAAGGGGAATCCTACAAATCCCTATAACTTAGGTCTAGAAATCTGCAGCCAAGGTTGTCACAGAGTAGATGAAGCCTTTAGCTGAGACTCTCCACTCAGCTCCAAACCAAAGCACCTCAGACAACTCTGGGAACAACACTGAAAATTACGAGCTCTGCTTGCACCTCAGCCGTGAGGCCAGCATCTTCACCGCATCCGTTATCTGCCTGTATGAACTGAGGATGGCCTCAGAACCCATGTGACAGGCATTATTGGTGGTGCTGATATGAGCCACAACTAGCACTTGGGCTCCATGGTGCACCTCTGGGAACTGATCAGTCACCCAGAGGAACCCACAAAAGGCTTAGACATTTGTGTGCGTGATCAATAGTTGTCACTTGATACAAAATTACCAGAATACGCTACTTATCACTCTCAGCCAATAGGAGCACAGTAAAATGGCGGGAAATCCAAGGGAACAATAGAAACTTAGTTCTCCTCACCGCTCCGTTTATTACATTACGAATCTAGCTGCCCGAGATCCCTCATTTGAGATCACATCTTCATATTGAGAGGATGATGGAGCCCCAGCAGCATCAGCAGGAACCAGCCAATGCCCTCAAGCACAAGAGGGATAATACTTTTAGATCTGAAAGTAAGTACCTAATAATACTGTTAATATGATTATTAATATTGATATTAAGAAATATATCTTCGAATATATACACATGGTTTGTTATTGTTCGAGCAGTGCAGTGCTTTGCCGACCTGGTGGTAGCAGAACTGCTAGATGAGGACATCTGCATACTACTGGCTGCAGTGCCACAGCAGCAGCCCACTCATGGGTTTCCTGATTTATCAGTCCTGGCGTCTTTCAACCATACTGTACCGTGAGTGTGGAAACATGTAACTGTTCTCGTTCAGCTCTGGATAGGCACTTGTTGCAGCTACTCTGTTGATGCTATGCCATAGTCTAACAATACCGGACATCCTGAGGGGTGTAGCTGCTACTGTGCATCTGTAACAATTGTAGCAAAGGAAAACTAAGTATAATGAAGAATACACACTTAATAATTAGGGCTGGATTGATATAATAATACTGAATAATACTGATAGTCCTCCTCTTCATTCCAAGTGATCGCTGCTGCTGATGCTGCTACTGGTGGTGCTTCATTGTGGACAACAAATGATGATGCACATGCAATCACATTATTATTAAAAATGCTCAAGGGGCAGGGAGCTGAGTTTGCACATCATTGGCTGCAGGGGGGGGGGGGAGAGATGCTTCATGTAAAATTGCAAGAGTGCATGGAGGCACGGGATTCCCCCTCCCCTCCTCACCCTTTCTTGCTCTTGCCACGTGGCAGGATGTTATGATTCCTCGCATGGCCTTTGTGATAAGGAAGTGCTGATGTTGGTGTCAGCGAAATATGACATGTGCAGTTGTCTCAGCTATAATATGACACTGGAAAAAAGTGCTGACAGATGATGAGTCACAGTTTTCACCCAGAAGCTGTAGAGCAATTGCTGACGACCACCACAAAATGATCAAAGGAAAAATAAACAAGTGTTTCGCTTACTACAATTTCGCTGTTCATGCAGTAAATCTGCAACATGAAGCATGATGTTTTAATTTATTACTTCTTTACTACTAACTGCACTCTGACACATTTTGCAGGCAGTATTCACACATATCAATGGATGTACCTGCAAAATTATATCATTGTACAGCACATAGTACAGGAGATATGACATGATAAACATTAAGATGCGTCAAAATTAAACTGCATGAGAGGATTCGCTAGACAAAGAGGTGAAATATATGTACAGATACGCGTGATATATGTTAAATATGTGTGAAATGTTTCACATAGGCGAATGCATAGGAAGGGGTAAAAATCTCATCCTAAACCCCAAGGACGATTCCAATAAATTTTTGTACACACATTAGTTACAGTTTCGAAAGAAACCCCTGTAGGAGTAAGAACCATCAGCCTCCTAGTGGGGTAACTGGGATACCATGAAGAGAGAAGGGAGGATAAGGAGATGGACAGACAGCGAGGGGGAAGTAGGAGACAGGCACAGATAGGAGGAGGAGGAGATGGTCGAAAATAGGGGAGAGGGAGTAGATAGAGAGAGGGGACAGGAGGAGACAGACAGGGAAAGAAAAGATAAGGAAACGGAGAGAGACAGGGGAAGAAAGGAACAGACAGAGAGATGGGGGAGGAGGAGATGAATAGACAGAGGGGGAGGAGAAAATGGGCATAGACAGGTAAGAGGAGGAGAAAGAAACAGAGATGGAAGAGGAGGAGGTGGACACAGAAAGGGAAGTGGAGGAGGTGAACAGAGAGAGGGGGTGAAGGAGATGGACAAAGAGGGGGGTGGGGTGGAGGAAATGGACACACAGAGTGGGAGGAGAAGAGAGTCAAAGAGAATGGGAGGAGAAGAGAGGGGGATGAGATGATGGAGGGGGAAGGAGTAGATGGCGAAAGATTGACAGAGAGAGGAAGACGAGGAGATAGATGGAGAGGGGTGTGGGACGAAGTGAACAGAAAGTGGGGGTGGAGTAGGTCGGCAGAGGGAGTAGGTGGTAGAGAGGGACAGAGAGAGGAAGGGGTGGAGGAGACAAATAACGATACAGATATGGAGAGAGAGAGAGGAGGGAGGAGAGATTTATAGAGGAGACAGGTAGAGTGAGGAGGGAGGAGAAGGTGGATAGAGAGAGGTGGATGGAGGAGATGGACAGAGAGAGGGGAAGGAGGAGATGGACAGAGAGAGGATGGAGGAGCGGATGGACGAAAATGAGACTGGAATAAATAAATATCCAGGCAACGCCCTGCTTCTCAGCTAGTTGAATGATGAGGAAGATTCAGAATCTCAACAATGCTGCAGTAGTTTCTGCAGGCATGTATTTCCACGAATTACGCTGTATACTATTAATGTTATCACTGCTAGTATATTTCCTCGCCGGCCGGGACGGCTGTTGGTCACATTTAGTCGTGTGCGTTGCGGAAAATTTGTTACTTTTTTCCACCGCTTTCTCGAGCCTTAAATGAATTGAAAACTCTGCATTATGCGAAGTACTTTATCGGAAGACAGATCTGGAAACGGTAAAGCCTAAGTACACACATCTTGATCCCTGATATGAGAATCAAAATATGTTCATTGTTTCATATAAAATAACGACGTCTGCTTAGCGTCTTTTGATTTGGTATCGAGTCTTGATACGAACCTGATTGTAATTTATGACTACTTCCCCTGACGTCTGGTACAAGAAGAGTGATTTTTGACGACAGGGATAATTTACTTGAAATACCTTAAGCTATATGTAGCAATGCTGGTACATACCCCTGTCATAAATTCTGTCCTTAAATTATAGGGTCGATGAGACCACAGTTGTAGGCTTAGATGTACTGAATAATTATGTTACTTGTTGCTGCAGAATGATCATCTGCCGTAGCGTTGTTCCCGTTTAGCAAACATAAATTGTGGAGTAGGTGGCCAGAGCGTAAAAGCAACACATCATCTCTGGTCAGCCACTGATTGTCAGGCCTGCACTCTAAAGCTGTCCAGGAGATGACGGGATCTGGCCACATGCTTCAGAGAGGCGTGTCCACCAAGAGCCGCGACACTCCGTTACAGGCTATTTGCGTGCCACGCTTTTGGCCGTACAGCCTGGTAGATAACATCACTGGCTTCGATATCTGAGGAGATATTGGATACAGCAATTACTACAACATGTTTTCTCTGCACGAATATCGGTCACCTGTGCTGGAAGCTATGCTCTGAGATCTATGGCAGTGTATACATGAGAAGAGAGACCGAGACATGGTGGGGTTAAAAATGCCTATTTCGAGAATAATTTTTTCGTAATGAACGTTGTAAACTAAGCTTTTATACGCCTTTTAATGTATCTTAATGGTTACAATTTTCCTTGTGTGACAGTCCTGTTTTGTAGCACAACGGCACAGAAAATGACCTATGTATCATCTGTAACCACACTTTACTGTTATTTTAAAATTAACTTCTGTAACGATTTATAGCAATAAGTGCCATCATACTTCTTCCAGTACAGGCTTTCAATGCAAAGTAGTCAAATATTTCATTATTCGCCCGTCGCCTCTCTGAAATCCTTCTATATTTTCATCAAAATTACTGTACACGCTCATGCTACCTAGCGTTCTGATCTAATTAAGATCCCTCATAGTTGAGAAGTATTGAAATATAAGACTTCCTGGCAGATTAAAACTGTGTGCCCGACCGAGACTCGAACTCGGGACCTTTGCCTTTCGCGGGCAAGTGCTCTACCATCTTTTTTTTTTTTTTTTTTTTTTTTTTTTTTTTTTTTTTTTTTTTTTTTTTTTTTAAATATTACACTTCACACAAGGTTCGAACTTTTTTTTTTTTTTTATAATGAACCGCTGCAGGAGCAGGACGACGGGTAGGGCAGGGGTCGACACCCGAAGCCTGGCCATCCCGCCGCCACGCCCAAGCAACGTGTTCGAGTTCGAGGATCGAAGGATAAGGAAGAGGATGTACTGGGTTTGTCGATGTTGTTTTATTTATTTATTTCTTTAATTTTTATAACATTTATTTTTGTATTATAGATTTATTTTGTTTCATTACAAAGAAAGATCCTACAACTGCCGTAGCCGAGCGTCCGGGTCGTCTTCTCGTCTGTTGGGAGGGGTTCCCCCCTATTCCGTCCGTAGAGGATCAATATGCTCCAGGATTCTTCTTCATTTTCAGCGTCTCATACCCGGAACGCCCCAGTGAGCAGGAGGATCCGCAAATAATGAACCTAAATAATTAGCGAAACGAGTTCTGTACTTCGGGTGGCGGCTGAAAGCCGCATGTGTCGTCATCAATAGGGACCAAAAGTCGAGTGTGCCTTTGGGAGCATCGCAAAATATATAGTAAACGGCCATGCCTTTCAGCCAGTTAACGGCGTTCGTTCTGGTTGATGGAAAGTATACGCCGTCGGGGCGCAATACGTCATCAGGGGAGATAGACTCCGGTAATCGCCGCAAGAGTAACGCCAGCATGCGCTGCGTCAGTAGCCAGCACTCGCTGGTCGCGGCACACGTCAGACGGTGTGCATCCGAGTCAGCGACTGAGCATGTCGGACACAAGGGGTCGTCCGTCAGATGTATGGAATGTAGCCTCTGACGAGTAGCGAACTTCCCATTCACAACCACGTACCACAATGAACGCACCGTCGTAGGTAGAAAAGGCGTGTGTACCGCTCGCCACACAGTGTTCCAGGCGACTTCAGGCTGTCTATGGGTGACCGTATTTACAGGTTGCTGCTGTTGATAGAGGCGATAATAGTCTTTTGTGCTGGGCTTCCGTGTCGTCGGGAGTTCTGACCGTAAGTAGCTAAAGTCAATCAAGAACTCTCTGATGTGGGTGAGTGCCGATGAAATGTGTCCTACAGAAACCGGGGGATGCAGAGAGTGTGGCGCCACTTCCGCAATCAGGGTGCCCGTCAGAGTGGCGTGGGCAGAGGTCCACTGGCGACGCATAGTGTTGATATAAAGCGATCGCGCACGGTTATATACATTAATTAAACCGATGCCGCCCGCCCGCTGCGGCAGTGTCAGGGTGGCGTATCGGACTTTAAAAACCAGACCGGTGCTTACGAAATGTCCATATGCTGCTTGAAATCTGTCGGCCATCGTAGCTGTCAAGGGAAGGATATGCGCAAAATAGTTCAGTTTTGAGACAAGATAGGTGTTGACATAACGTGTTCTGAGGAGCATATCCAAGCGACGCAGTTTGTTGTCCTGCAGCAGAGCACGTGTCTGGTGTAGGAGCCGACGGTACGTAGCCGCCGCCGTGCGGCGGACATTGCTATAGAATTGCACTCCTAAACACTTGAGTACGGGCACCTTGTCAAAGGGCACCGCCGTTGTGTGGGAAAGCCCCCGTCCGACATCCATGTATTTTGTCTTCTTCACGTTGATGACACTCCCAGCGACCGCCCCGTACTGGCGTAGCCACTGTAGCGCCATATGCATTTCATCCTCTGATCTGGCCAGGAACACCACGTCATCGGCGAATGCACCACAACGAAAGGTCACGTCCCGCAAGGAGATACCAGTTAATCGCTGCCGTAGACCATGTAAAGCTGGTTCAAGCGCTGCAGCAAATAATATACCCGACAGGGGGCACCCTTGTCGCACTGACCGTCCAACAACAATGTGACCAGACTGATAACCGTTGACCATCATGCGGGAGCGCGCTCCGTGGACCAGTCGAAGGACCACCTGTGCAGACTCCGGAGAGAGGCCCATGTGTTGCAAAACTGCGCGTAAGAAGCCGTGGTCGACGCGGTCGAATGCGTGGTCAAAATCTACGGCGACAAGGGCGCCTCGTATTTTGCAGGCCGCCGTCAAAGCAATAACGTCGCGGTATGCTCCTAACGCCGTATGAATGTTGCTGACACCACCTAAACATGTCTGATCGGTGTGGATGGCATTCCCGATAGCGGTGTGGAGACGCGCGCGGAGGATACGGGCGAAGATCTTGTAGTCGTTGTTGAGGAGTGTGAGTGGGCGAAAATCCTGCCACCTACAACCACCATTCGGTTTCGGTACTGGGATCAAGATGCCTTCTGTGAATTCTGTGGGGACAGTGAAATCAGGGCGGAGCAGGTCTTGAAACATTTGGAGCCACTTGTCACCCATAAGGTGGTAAAAAGTGCGGTAGAATTCCAGGGGTAAGCCGTCCGGTCCAGGCGACTTGTTCGGTGCTCCACGTGCCAAGGCCGACGTCAGCTCGTCGGGTGTTATGGGCAACAGCAGACTATCATCGGGTGCCACGTCCCGAGGGGCGGGAAAATCGTGCAACAGCTCGTCATAATCACGTACATTTCGCGGATCTTCCATGTACAAGGTCCCATAGTGTCTGGCGAACGTGTGCGCGATGTCCGTTTGTGTCACTGCGCGGCCGCCCTCCTCCGTGTTTACCGCCGTAATGAGCTGACGTTTGCGGTGGCGCCTCTCGCGCACAATGTGATACACTGACGCTGTTTCGTTGGGGATACAGTCTTGCACTCGCGCACGGATGCGGACACCTTCTAGCTGTTCTGTCCTGATGCGAAGTAGACGAGCTTTGATGCGTTGTACGGACATCTGACGTTCGGGAGACGGCGGTTGCGTCGCCAGCTCACGTAACGCTGTATAGTAAAATTCCGATGTTGCCCTTTGCCAGTTCGATCTGTCACGCCCGTAGGCCATCAAGGTCTTTCGGAGTGCAGGTTTGACACATCCCAGCCACCACAGCAACGTGGAAGCATACATGGGCAGGCGCCTGATACATCGACGCCACGTGTCAGTGACTGCTAGCCGACACGCTTCCTCGCGAAGGAGGGAGACGTTCAGCGTCCACGGGCCCCTGCTGCGTCTTGTGAGTTGCCGGGGCAAGGTGACAGTGCAGATGTACGCGAGATGGTCCGTGAAGGCCGTCGGCCAGAGTTCTGCATCACGGGTTGCTGTGCGGAGGGCACGCGAGACGTATATCCGGTCCAGACGGCTGGCAGAATGGCTGGTAAAGTGCGTATATCCACTCTGGGTCCCATGATGTACGAGCCATGTGTCGTGGAGCGCGAGGTCACGTATCAATGCTTGTAGAGCTGGACATGGGACGTAATGCGGTATCTGGTCCTCGGGCCGCAGAACACTGTTAAAATCGCCGCCCACTATGTAATGGTCCATATTGCCTTGAAAAAGTGGGGCTACCTCCTCCGAATAGAAGACCTGCCTGTCACCACGGTGCGAATTACCGGAGGGAGCGTAGACGTTAATGAGGCGGACTGCGCCAAGTGTGAGTGCGATGCCTCGCCCGTTCGGCAAGTACGTCGCGTCCGTCGCGTCTATGCCATCTCGGAGAAGGATGGCCGTTCCTCCTGCGCCATCACCTACGGGTAGGCTGTACGTGGTGTAGCCATATAGGTCTAAACGCAGCTCGGGACGGACCTCCTGGAGGAGGGCAATGTCCAAGTCTGCCGCACTGATCATGTCGTGTAACATGCGGGTCTTGACAGTGGAGTGGACACCATTTACATTGACTGTTCCCACACGGTATGACTGAGACATATCAAGTGGCGGAGGCAGTGTGCCGGTGCAAGCCCACAGTGATCTCACACACCACACAGCCATCCATCTGCATGCTGTGCATTACTGTGCCGTATGAGTCCCTGACTGGCAGAGCCCTCCGGGCTCAATGTCAGCCATGGGCTCTGGTGGAGATATCGATGTTTTCTGTGCATCATCTGCCTCCATATCGTCTGCCCAATCACCAAGAGACGATTGTGAAGTCTTTGGGGGCTGGTCGCTTTCACAGGAGCCCACATTTTGGGAGTCGACGTAATGCGCCTCGGTTTCTGGGCCACCAGAGTTAGGAGAGTGTTCCTTGTCTTCAGGCACCTTCTGGTGAATGATGCCACTGGAGTCCGTTGCAATTGTGGACGAGTCAACGAAGTCGATGGCTTCTGCCGGCTTCACATCCCTGTCCTGTTCGTCAGCTGACAATCGCCTCTTCTTGTGTCGCTTGGGTGATTTTTGCTTGCGGGTCCGAGATTCGACATCCACTGGAGGGCGGGGCTCGACACAGTCTCGGTCGCTAGGAATCCCTGTGTCCGATCCCGACAGTGACGGTGGCTGGGTGCCCTCGACGCTGCGGTGGGCAGAGGTTGTAGGAACATCTGCACCGTTGGGTTGCGGCGTCGTCGACGGCGCTGACTCTCCAACGGAGCTGGCAGCGGCTTTAGGAGGTAGCAGGTGTTGATCATCCATCACATCATGTCGTGCCGCCTCCACATATGTGAGCGGGAGAGAGGTCATAGTGGATCGTTGGGGAAGTTCATTGCGGGGCACCTGAACGAGGCGGCGCTGCAGGCACTCAGTTCTAACATGGCCCTCCTGGCCGCAGCCCGAACAGGTCCTCGGTTGTCCATCATATATAACAATTGCGCGGCAGCCACCAACGAAAACATATGATGGAACGTGCTTCTTAAGTTCTATGCGCACTTGTCGTACCCCGTTAAGGACAGGGTACGTTTCGAATGTGTTCCATTTCTCCTCTGTGTGGCTCAGAACTGTGCCGTATGGCCGCAGCGCTTCAACGACTAGGTTGGCAGGAACTTCGAACGGTAGTTCAAAGATGCGCACGGTACGCACCCCCAGACCAGCATGGTCAACTCCTACCACGCTCACATTACCGTCCGCGTGACAGAAGCGAAAGCCGTTTGTAGATCGTTGGAGTAATCTGTCGCAGGCCGCTTCGTCAATCAGTTTGAGGTACACTGTGCTGGTTACAATAGACAGATGAATTCCTATCAGCTCTTGTGGTTCTATGTGCATGATGTCTCGTAGAAACCGTTCAATTTCATGGGCCTTCGGTCTCGTGTACGATGCGTTGAACGTTAGTTTGATTGTAGCTTTTCGATATGAGAACGCCATGTCGGGTCGGTACAGGTACTATACGGCAATACAACGACGCGACCGCGCGCTAGCGGGTAAACAACAACACCTGCGGAGCACTGCCCGGCGCGCCGAGCCCGTCCGCACGGTATCACGGCTGAAAGCCGACTTTGTCCATCTGAGCTACCGAAGCACGACTCACGCCCGGTATTCACAGCTTTACTTCTGCCAGTATCTCGCCTCCTACCTCCCAAACTTTACAGAAGTTCTCCTGCGAACCTTGCAGAACTAGCACTCCTGAAAGAAAAGATATAGCGGAGACATGGCTTAGCCACAGCCTGGGGGATGTTTCCAGAATGAGATTTTCACTCTGCAGCGGAGTGTGCGCTGATATGAAACTTCCTGGCAGATTAAAACTGTGTGCCCGACCGAGACTCGAACTCGGGACAGGGACAACTTCTGTAAAGTTTGGAAGTTAGGAGGCGAGATACTGGCAGAAGTAAAGCTGTGAATACCGGGCGTGAGTCGTGCTTCGGTAGCTGAGATGGGTACAGTCTGCTTTAGGCGGTGGCGCGGCACGGACCTGCTGTCCCGGCCGCGGGCGCGCGTGGACGAGGAAGTGTTTACACCACCGGTACTCGCGTGTGCTGTTGTCTGACTCGATCGCCATGGCACCCAATTTTCGAAAGACTACGCTCCAATTTACGTTCGACAACGAATTTGCCAGACCCAAAGCTTTCGAAATAGAGCGTTTCTTGAGGGAAGAAGTTCGTTTACCTGCTGCAGACATAATTGGAATACACCTGTCCATTGTAAGCAGTACAATGTACGTAAAGATGACCGATGAAGCTGCGTGTGAAAGAACTCTCTCCGCTGCTCAAAGAGGATTTAAATTTCGACACTCTGATGGCCATATCAGCGATGTAACAGTAACTCCTTCAGGATTGGGTGTGAGGCTCATTCGGATCTTTGAATTGCCGTTTGAGGTGCCAGAATCGATGGTTACTGAATCGCTGCGACCATATGGAACGGTACTTACTCATACGCCTGAACGCTGGGCAAGTTTTAGTACCTATCCTGTGCTAAACGGCGTGCGACAGGTGCGGATCGTCCTTACTAAACATATCCCGTCTTATTTATACATTGGCGGATGTCGAGCTATTGTGATCTACGATGGCCAGCCACGCACCTGTTCTGACTGTGGTGGAGAAGGACATACCCGCTCGGAGTGCATACAACGCCGCGTCGTGCAACTGCCACATGGAGAAGCGTCACAGCGAGAAGTTCCCACGCAACTGCCGATGACGTACGTGTCGGTGGCCCCCCGGGAGGTGTTGCCAAGTTCGGAGCGTGACAAGGACGTGTTTATGCACGAGCAGACCGAGTTACGGGAGCATGGAAGTGACTCGGAGAATGTCCATACACCCACGTCACGTCAGTCGAGGGAGGAACATTCCGAAAACTCACATGTAGCACGCGGCGTGGAAGTAGAGGTCGAGACAGTGGCGCTGGCAACGGACCAACGAACGATCGACGACCACAGTGAGGCAGCAGAGGGCAGGGCACGCAAACAGCGATCGCCGAAGCGTCGCAAAAAGCGTTGCCATAGTTCCGGTGACAAGTCCCCCCCTAGCCCAGGGGACACGGAAGGTATCCTAGCCGAAGAACTGTCTGACACAGAACACGTGCCTTTAGAGGACGCTGACAGGATTCCGTCAGATGGTGACCGGATGTCCTGCCTTTCAGATGGTCACTCTTCATTGACACCGACTGACCCAGTGCTGCCGACGAAGGAGTCAGGGACACCAATGTCCCGGCAGCCACGTCGAAACACATCAGAGGACGTTCCTCGGATGGATGACCACTGCGACTGGGCGGAACCAGTCGAAGACATACAGGAATTGCCACCCCCAAATGATGACCACTCACCTACAGGATGCACATCACGTAACGACAACAAAGGAGGGCAGCCAATTGGCGGGCACCCCTCTGAGCACGAATAGTGTACTACAGCCTTTGGAGTTCTCAATGACATGACACGAGCATGACAACGACAACGAACCAAGCATATAAGGTGGGCACCGTGAACATTAACACCGCACGTTCGCTAGCAAAGATGCAACTTCTCCGGGACATGATTTACGCCACAGACGTTGATATTCTGCTGATGCAGGAAACCTGCAATGCTGCTTTTCCCGACGTGTACGGATAAAACACTTACCTAGCGCCGACTCCAGATGGAGGACGTGGCACAGCGATACTAGTCCGGGAAGGGATTCCGATGTGTGATCTCGATTACCTTCCTTCGGCTCGGGGTTTGGCTATGACCGTGAACGGCATTCGTATCGTCAATATCTATGCACCCTCCGGATCTGAAAATCGACAGGCACGTGCACGATTCTACTCGGAGGAGATTGCCCCCCTATTCCGTGGGAGGTATGACCACATCTTGGTAGGGGGGGGGGGGATTTTAACTGTGCACTCACACCGAAGGATCAAACTCCTAATTTCAGCTCCTGCCACGCATTGAACACAATCTGCCGGGACATGGCACTTATGGACACGTGGGAAAAGATCCATGGGCAGCGAGAGGGTTACACATATTTTACTAGCCACTCGGCGAGCAGGCTGGATCGGATTTATGTTTCTGACGGATTAAGAGATCACGTGTTGGCTGCTGAACGTTGGCCCACAGCTTTTACGGATCACCTTTCATATTTATGCACGTTAACCCTCCCACAGCAGCGGGTCTGGCGGAGTCGTAGTTCCTGGAAACTTAATTCATCCTTATTGGTGGATCTCGAATGTCGCCAGCGGATAGAAAGAAACATGGCAGACTTGCACTCGCCGTCTGCCGCTGCACCGTACGGTTCTTTCGTGGTGGCTGCAGTGTGCAAAACCGGCGATACGAAGAGCTCTCATAACGTATGGCAAAGAAAAAGCGAAATGGCTCCGAGATACAGTTGATTATTACTACATGGTGCTCCGCGACCTGTCCTCCAGGGCCCCATCGCCCGAGCGTCAAGCGGAAGTCCATCGCATTCAGGCCTGCATTTTATCGATCACGAGACGTCGACTGGAGGGACTTTCGATCCGTGCTCGGTGCTTGGACAACGTCGATGGAGAACGTATTGGCATGCACCATGTGTCCAAGGGACATGCGCGTAATCGCCGATCCCTAATCACAGTGCTCCATGGTGACGATGGTCGGCCCTTGACATCACAACAGGACATTGCTGCTGAGTTTCTGGAGCATTACCGCCTCCTTTTCACTGGGACGCCGACGTACAATCTGACAGGAGAAGAAATTTTGCGACAGATGCAAACGGAGGTGGATGGTCCGGATGCAGAGGCGCTACTGGAACCCCTAACGGACGACGACATCCGGGGCGCACTCGCGAAGGGTGCGGTGCATAAATCCCCTGGGCCAGATGGGTTGACACTCGATTTTATCGCGCATTTGCGGATTTAATGATGTCCCAGTTGGTATTGATGTGTAATGAGTTACTGAGCCCTGACACGGACGTTCCGTCGCAGTTCATGGCGGGACTGCTCATACCAATACCGAAATCGACAGCGAGTGACAGCGTCCATCAATTTAGACCTCTCACGATGCTCAATACTGACTATAAGATCTTTGCGCGAATGTTGGCGGCAAGGCTCAAGACTGTAATATCCAAGACAATACCACCAGACCAGGCTTGTCTAGGGGTTTGGAGCAACATACATTCTATCCTCGGCGAATACCGTGACGTAATTTCCCTGACGGAAGCTTGTCGCATGCGAGCGGCGTTCGTATCGGTGGATTTTGATCGTGCCTTTGACAGGATCAACCATGATTTCCTTGACTCGACCATGCGACGCATGGCGATACCACAGGATTTTATTACAGTCCTCATGCGCCTCCTTCGCGGCGCTTCTTCGACGGTGAGAGTCAATGGTAGGGAGGCAGGAACGATTCCTGTTTGCAGCTCCGTTAGGCAAGGATGTCCCTTGTCGATGACACTGTTTACAATAGCGCTCGAACCATTGATGCAGACTCTTAGAGGGACTCTAACAGGCGTCCGACTCCGTGCGAGCTCCTTCACGTGTCATGCATATGCCGACGACTTGATGATACTCGTCCGGTCGGAGAACGAAGTACGTCAGGTGGTTACCCTTCTTACTACGTACGGAGTAGCTGCGGGAAGCAGAGTCAACATGAATAAAACCAAGATCATGCACATCGGTCGAGGGCTGGACGCTCTGCACAGTCCGTTTACGACGGTGGACATCTTGCGATGCTTAGGTGTATTGTTCACCCGATCGCTACGGCAATCAGCGGCGGCGAGCTATCGACATCTCCTCCAGAACGTCCGACTGCACGTACGCAACAATTCACTCCGAACGCACGACCTGCTCCAAAGGGTGGACACTGGCCTCGCGACTGCCGCACCTGGCACAGGTACTGCCAATGCCACATGGTATTGCCGACAGATTAATGGCGGCCTTTGGATACTATGTCAGCCAAGGAATGTTGTTTAAGATCAAATACGAGACTTTAACTCTCCCACACCATTCTGGAGGCCTTAACCTCACGGATGTGCGGAACAAGGCTCTAGCTCTATACCTGCGAGCGACGCTACGCACTTGGAACCAACGGCAACACGCCATCACGTCGGCCATCCTGGATGTGCTTCTTCCGGCGTCCTTTGAACCACCGGTGGCGGTCGGCACAATCTCGCCCTCTTTTTCTCACGTCGCGCGATTTTTTGTTGATTTTAGTTATGTACAGTTACAGATACCTTCTACAAGGATCCCCACTACCCGTGAGATATATCGATACTTGCGGCGTCATCATGGCAGCAATGTTGTCGAACTTAAACACCCAACACGAAACTGGCGACAGATTTGGCGAGCTGTCCATACACCTCTCCTCACCACAGCAGCGCGATCGTCATGGTATACACTAATCAACCGCAAGACAGTCAATCGCCAACGATTGTACGACATTCGCATGGTAGATTCCCCGCTCTGCCTTATATGTGGCATGCAGGACACCGACGAACATTCTCTGCAGTGCGGTGGGGCAAAGGATGTTTGGCGGCTGACGCAACGCATCATGGCCCTCCTCCGACGCACCGATGAATCAACGATCACGACGGACGTTTTATTTTTCCCTGACGCTGTCTTTTTCCCCTCACAAAAAACTTCGGCAATCCGATGGATTGGAGGACACGCATCGCACTACGTGCTCTCGCGGACCTTGATATCGGGCATGGACTATTGGCATTATCTACTAGAACAACACGAAATCATCCGACGCCACTCTAAATATAAAACGCATTTTGCGAACTTTCTAGGCAGCATGTTTCATAACCCCCCGAAGCGGTGGGGAGTCCAGGGTTTACGTTGTTTCGAGGGATAGGATTTACTCCCAGTGAAGTGACGAGGATGTCGCTTCAGCCCTATATTTCTTTCCCTTCTTTTTTATATATGATTTTTCTTTTGGGACATTAAAATTAAATGAATAAATAAAATATTATTGTTACTAACACAGAAATTACAATGCACAATGTTTCCTTCCTGTTGCCTCTCCCTTATTTATCCTGTCAGGATACGGGGACACCGTGGCCAGGCCTCCAAGTACGACCCCTGCCCACTCTGCCCCCTGACTGTCATCCTGTCATTACCTTAGATTAAAAAAAAAAAAAAAAAAAAAAAGGGAGAGCACTTGCCCGCGAAAGGCAAAGGTCCCGAGTTCGAGTCTCGGTAGGGCACACAGTTTTAATCTGCCAGGAAGTTTCATATCAGCGCACACTCCGCTGCAGAGTGAAAATCTCATATTGAAATATAGGTCGCAAAAATGTTTTTTAATCAATCAGTTACAGATACAAACTATAGCTCCCATCTATGTCTTTTACCTTCAAAGAAACGTCTCTCCATCTGACTAATCCACCTTGGATACACCCTTTGTAGGTGTAACACGTTGCCAACGCTAACTTTCGAAACGTGGTAAAAATGAGGAACTGCAAAATTATAGTCAGATTTTGCATGACGACACATAACTAGGTGTTAATGATTGTACAATGGTAACACCCTTTCGACTCTTTCCTCTTTTGGCACAACTGTGATGTTGAAGATGATGAGCAGACATGTCTTCCTAGTCCACTGCTAAGATTTCAACCAAACTTGGTACATCATATAGTGTATGGAAACAGTCACTGTGGGGGTAAGAACCACCCTCCTATAAAAGGGGTGGGTGTGAAAAGCGTCTCAAGGATACTCATAATTTAGTTATCCAGTATTTTAGAATGAGAACGCTTAGACACTTGCAACGAACTTTACACACAGTTTCAAACATTTACGAAACTTCTTCTCCCTGACGACCCACACAACTTGTTGAAGGAAAAAGTTTGTCGCTTACTACATTTTTGCTGTGCATGCAGTGAAACTGCCAGGTGAAACACGACGTTTTAATTTACTAGTTCATTACTACTAACTATGTTCGTGACGGTCCTACTGCTTAGCTGAGTGGTTACAAAAAAATGGTTCAAATGTGACTTCTGAAATTTTCCCGGCGTATTTCTTCTTCTAATAATTTCCGGGTATGCAGCCGGATCCCGTCGACATTCTGCCACGATATTTCGGCCCAGAGACGTCCGGCCATCGTCAGGTGAGTACACAACTACTGAAGAGCCCAGGTGCAGTCGCGGTATTTATGCCGATTCTCGCGCGAGAATCGGCATAAATACCGCGACTGCACCTGGGCTCTTCAGTAGTTGTGTACTCACCTGACGATGGCCGGACGTCTCTGGGCCGAAATATCGTGGCAGAATGTCGACGGGATCCGGCTGCATACCCGGAAATTATTAGAAGAATGGTTCAAATGGCTCTGAGCACTATGGGACTCAACATCTTAGGTCATAAGTCCCCTAGAACTTAGAACTACTTAAACCTAACTAACCTAAGGACATCACACACACCCATGCCCGAGGCAGGATTCGAACCTGCGACCGTAGCTGAGTGGTTACGTTCTTGCCTACAATGCAGCGGGCCCGAGCTCCAGTCCCGGCCACGTTGGAGATTTTCTCCGCTCGTGGATTGGGTGTTGTGTTGTCCTTACTTACTTTGGCGAAAATGAGCAGATCTGCCTGTAAGTCTGTAATGCAAAGGGATGAAACTCAATCGATGGTTTTCACACACGGATCCTCTATGCTGCATGTCAATGAGCAAGAGGTGAAACAAGCAGCTAGAGGAAACGTTTTGTCTGGAAGTAGGTGCGAAGGGCGCACCATGGTCAGTACAACAGAAAGCTCTTAGGGGGCGTCCCGAAGCGAGAGTCAACGAATGGTTGTCAGGTGACCCATACAAGTAGCGGGCCACCATAGTGGGACGGAAAGAAGTTTTAGAAAACTGCGTTTCGGAATTTCCAAATGGATATGAACAAACCAGTGATGCAGTTGATCACGTGGACAGCGCGTGGTATGCTTATGCTGTACGCATGTAACTTTTACACGTCTGTAGTGGGCACAAAATGTCCGACTGGCGGAAACGAACTAGGAAGGAGTAAAGTGCCGAGATTTCGACGCAGTTTAATGGTAGGGCTTTTGCGATCGGCAGAAAGAGTTTCCACAAAATAAGAGGAAAACACTAAATGCCTAGGTATTACAATTACGAACAACTTAAATTGGAAAGAACACATAGAAAACGTTGTGGGGAAGGCTAACCAAAGGCTGCGTTTTATTTTCAGGACACTTAGAAAATGTAATCAGAGCTCGTATAGAAAGATATAGGTGTTCATCCTTTGCGCGTGCTATACGAGATTGGAATAATAGAGAATTGTGAAGTTGGTTCGATGAACCCTCTGCCAGGCACCTAAATGTGATTTGCAAAGTATCCATGTAGATGTAGATGTAGATGTATTAGTCGGAAAAAGCTGTGACGTCGAACGCAAAAGGACCCAGTTGGGGGACAGTACCTCATCTCCTACCTTCCAAACTTTACAGAATCTCTTCTGTAAAGTTTGTAAGGTAGGATACGAGGTACTGGCAGAAATAAAGCTGTGAGGAAGCGGCGGCAGTCGTGCTTGTGTAGCTGAGATGGTAGAGCACTTGCCTGCAGACGGAAAAGGTCCCGAGTTCGAGTCTCGGTCCGGCACACAGTTTTAATCTGCCAGAAAGTTTCTTATCAGCGCACACTCCGCTACAGAGTGAAGATCTCATTATGGATCTAGTGCCATATGCTGCAAGCGAGACGTTTTGAATGTCGGTGAGATTAATTTTGAAGTTCCGTGAGCGTACCTTCCTAAAGAAGCCACACATACACTGCGCAACAGAATTAAAGGACCACTTCTTTAAAACCTCATAACTGTCTCCCATTTCAAAGTATAAATTTAAAATTCGGCTCTAAGGTGGCTACAAACTTCTTCTGTAACGGCGCAACTCTCGTGCTCAACAACGCTTCAAACAGCAAGGTGTCGACACATGCATAAGAAAGACCACAGCTCTGAAGTTCATGTGACCCGAAATGTGGGTTAATGATGTCGCATTGGCACCAAATTTCAGTAAAATTCTACCCAGCACCACAGTGGACGTGTCACAAGATAGCAAAGTCATCACAGCCCTCTTGCCAACATTTCACCCCTTTGGTTTGACGCCTCTGCGAGAGAGGTCAGAAGCGCGATACCGGGCGTTGAAATCAGCGGATTTCTTATGAGTGGCGAGGAAATATATTTCAGACACACTGCTGCTGAAAATCGAAACCAAGACACCTCAGGAGGTGAAAACTCTTTGATTGGGACGTTGATTCCCACACATTTCGCTGTCTTAAACAATAGTTCGCTATGCGATGAGCAACGAGAAGACATACTTGACAGCTTTTGACACACCTGACAACCTCGGACGTTTCAAGCCTTCTCTATGGACATTGTGGGTCTGCATCCTCCACTGAATATGATCACACCCCTTTTGAGTGCAGTGAAACCGTAATTTTAGCTTTCATGTACAGGTTCGAGCCACTAGGGATCGTTCAAAACCATTTGACGAAATTTGAGGCTGATCCGAAGCAGCTAAGGTTCCTAATGCTTTTTCAGTGCTCGTGTTTGACGCCCTCCTGTGGCGTGACAACGGAGGGGTGCAACATTGACACATGCGAGTCTAAAACGACAAAGGAACCCTCTAAGGCGACCAGTTCAGCAAAACTGTTGGTAGCACTCGCCCACATATACTGAAGATTTGAAAAATGTCCCTGTACAGAGCCGCACTAGTGAACTAGCCCGAGATTCCTGTCTGCAGCCGCCTAGGGACTTTTCTCTGTGAGGGTACATCTTTGAGACACTCAGTAAATGGGGAGGATACCACCGAGAGTTTTTCGGACCTGGGGGTCTTAGATGGAACCTTTTCCATTTTATTCACGCGTGTGTCAATATCGAACCCTCTCCCTCCCCCTCACCCCCCCACCCCACACCCCCCCGCGGTCAGGACACCGGAGAGTGTCAAACAGGAGCACTAAAAAAGCCTAAGGACCCTTTGCTTCGAATCACGTTCAGATTTTGTCAAATGGTTCAAATGGCTCTGAGCACTATGGGACTCAACTGCTGAGGTCATAAGTCCCCTAGGACTTAGAACTACTTGAACCTAACTAACCTAAGGACAACACACACATCCATGCCCGAGGCAGGATTCGAACCTGCGACCGTAGCGGTCGCGCGGTTCCAAACTGTAGCGCCAGAACCGCTCGGCCACCAGCGGCCGGCGTTCAGATTTTGTCGAATGGTTTTGAATGGTCCGTAGTAGTTCCACTCTGTACACCAGATCAAGATGGGTGAGATGACGTTCAATAGGGCTACAGCATCGTGATGATCGTCGAGAAGAGTTGAATAGTCCAGGAGATGTCAACAGTGGCAAAGGTAGTCAAGAACGTCGTCTTTTGGTTCACCGCACTATGAATGTTTGTTTTAGACCTCGAAGTGTGAGGGAATCAACGTCCCAACGGAAGGGGTGGTTCCATTGACGCTCTTTATGCCACTCTCTGAGGCCTTTTCGTTTCGATTCTGAGCAGCGGTGTGTCTGAAATGTTTTCCTCGGCCACTCACAGGAAAACCGTTTGATTTCAACGCTGGGCTTCGCGATTCTGACCTTCATCATGGAGGGATCAAAAGAAGGGGTGAAATGTGGATAAGAGGGTCTGTGACGACTTTGCTATCATGTGACATGTCCACGGTAGCTTTGAGAAGAATTTTAGTGAAATTTGTTGCCAATATGACATCATTAACCCACTTTACACGTCATATGAACTTCTGAGCTGTGACCTTTATTCCGCAAGAGTCGATACCTTGCTGTTAGAAGCGTCGTGGAGCCCGTGGGTGACGTCGCAGGGTGCCATGCTTTTGCACCATTATAGAGGAAGGTCGTAAGTTTTCTTTAAGCAGATTTCATATTTATACTTTTGAATGGTAAACAATTACAAGGTTTCGAAAAAGTGATGCTTTACTTCTGCTTTGCAGTGTATACTGCTTCCTCCTTCGTATATCTTGCGAGGAGAGCATGAAGATAAAATTAGAGAGATTCGAGCCCACACGGAGGCTTACCGACAGTAGTAGCCCCGCGAAGTATTAGCAACAGGAAGAGGAATAGGGTGAAATGACAATGGTACATAAAGTACCCTCTGCCACACACTGCAAAGTGCCTTACGGAGTATAGATGTAGACGTAGAATGGAAATTACATTGTTTCCGTTCATCCTGTGCGTGTGTTTTGTTTACGACTCCACCTTTCAACAATGTTTGGTTCTGTATACATCATCACATTTTCTTCTGCACAACGTGTAAAGAATAATGACGTTCACAGCAAATGATGTTCGTGGCGACTAGTAGCCACACATTCGCAGTATCTCGTTATGGACCAATGTTATCGGGAACGTTATTTGCTTCTGTAATCGTATACATTCAACAGCGCAAGCTTTCTCTGTTATGTATGGTACACCCTGTATAGTGTAAACTGCAGGTGCCTTACAGCACAACAGTAATTATTATGTTACTTTGGCTCCAGTTATGGCTATCTCCACAGAATGAGACTAGTGTGCTAGTGAAGTATTTAGCTTCTTATATTTAGTGACTGGCAGCTGAAATAGAGATAAGAGCCGCGTTGAGAGAAAGTGCTCCAGTTCCCACGGCTTGTCTCATGGCTGAGATGGAGCAAGACTTTCTACAGGCCGTCGGGTGTACCGTGAGCACCTTGGTTCGGAAAAAAAAAAAACAGTCGGTGCTGGAGGCAACAAAGTATATCAAAACTAGACATGATTGTCTTATTGAAATTGTCGCGATCGTTCTTTGAATAAAAATATGGCATTTCAGTCTTTGATCGCTTTTTTTTTATTTTCAATGACCCGTTTCACGCTAGATGCCCATCCTAGGATCTGTTAGATAAAGTTAAAAATATAATTAACAAGAGAGATATAGTTACTGATAGAACTATCTTAGTTTACAAAAAGAAATTTTGGAATGTATTAAATGCCAACATACCATATATTGCAGTTACAGAGTAACCTGTTGGTTCGCTGTCATAAATAAAGTATTTTTTCATGTGTTAAAACATTATATCACAGTTTGGAGAAATCTGATTGGCAAAAGTAAAAAATTCCCTCTACCTGTAAGAATTGTGCATATGTACTACGATATTATTTTTTCACCATACATATTAATAGCGAATATACTTTTTAATAATAAGACAATTTTTAAAGAAATAACATATGAATAATCTTTTTTGAGTGGACCATGAACTGAAATAATTTATACTAGTTAAAAGTTTTTAAAGAAACTTAAAAATATAATCAAAACATACGTATATTCTTTCGAAAATGTGCGCTTCCTCTTCTTTGTATTGATTGGTGGTGGAGAGGATTTCACTATGTCAGAACGTATACAGCGCCACGCCGAGTCCTCATCTCCGCGCCAAATTCACATCGCCGCCAGTAGGCTGAGGGCAGTTCCGCTGCAGCGTGCTGTTGCATTCAAGAGTAAGCCTAAAACATGTCTTTAAAAATCTCATAATAACTCCTGTGCATAAAATCACTTTGTTCATTAAGTAGTAGGTCTGGGTTTTTCATTTGATGAGCGTATATTTCAATCTCTTCGAGCACGTTGATATAGAGACCTTTTGGAGTTTTATGTAGCGCCTCCATTTGTTCATTTATATTGCTCCCTTCATGTGTACTATTCTTTACATGCGCTCCAAATGCTGTCCGCTTGCTATGACTCCAATGTTCCCTGTATCGATTTTCAAAATTCCGCCCTATCTGCCCTATACAATGATTGCCACATTCAGCACATTTGATCTTGTGTACTCCGGAATTGTTGTATTTAATTTGTTTTATTGTTGCTGGTCTATGTCTTAGTCTATGTGCCATTTGCCCTTCATTCTGGAATGCCACAGTGATGTTTTTTGGAAAGCTTTGAGCAATTCATTCCTACACATGCCCTTTGTATGTCAGGGTGACAAACTTCTTCTTAACTTTAATTTTCCTAGAATCATTACTGATACTAGGTGATTTGTTTTTTAGCTTGTTAAACATACGTGTAACATCTTGTGTCCTGTACCCATTAGCTGATCCTACTTGCTTAGTAATGCCTAGTTCTTTCTGCAACTCATTTTCCTTTAGTGGCAATCTCAGGGCTCTGTTGCACATTACATGAAAGTACGCTCTTTTATGCTGGGCCGGGTGGTGCGACGTCGCTTCTATAATGTTGTCGGAACAAGTGTCTTTTCTATAGACGCCGAAAACGTGCCTACCTCCCTCCTTTCTGACGGTCAAATCTAAATAGCCAATGGACCTATTTTTCTCCATTTCTAGCGTGAATTGAATTTTTGGATGCTGCTCGTTTAAAACTTTAGTCATTTCCTCTACTTCCTCTTTTTTCCCTTTGAATAATAAAATAGTGTGGCCAACATACCGTCTGTAATAAATTAATTTCTCCTTAATGTCTGGAGAAGAGCTGAAATTTTTTTTCTCAAGTCATTCATAAAAATGTCTTCTAAAATGTCTGATAGACTGTTTCCCATAGCTAAACCTCCATCTTGAATAAAAACCTTGTCGTTAAAGACGAAACTATTAAAACTCAATGTGAACTCTAGCATATCCACTAGTTCGACGATTTCACCCATGCTCTTTGACCTATTTTTATCAGGTTTTTCCTTATAATTTGCAAAGTTTCTGCAATTGGTATATTAGTGTGAGGTTCACGACGTCCAACGAGGCTAGGACGGCGTCCTCTGGAATGGCAATGTCCTTCACTTTGCGAAACACACACTACTCTTTACATTGTAAACTTGCTGGTATTTATATGCAAATTTTAACTTACGGTTCAAAGCCTTATTCAATAGCTCATTAACGGCTTCCGACCCATTACAAATAACACGATTTGGTTTGTTCTCCTTGTGCAACTTTATTTGCGCTCTCGCTTCAGGTGTTCTTGCATTCATCTTTAATAATCTAGCTTTTTCACTTGGAGTGAATAAAAATTGTACTGCTCCGACGCTAGCCTTTAAATCTATCTGAAACTTCTTTGTTAGATCTTTTTTGATTTCTTAAATTCCATGTTCTTGAAAAAACTGCATTGTCGTATCTACATAATCTTTTTCGTAAATCACAACTGAGGTACTGCCCTTATCTGACTTCATCACGAATGCGTTGTGAGAATCCAGTTTTAAGTTAATTTCTTTCACTAACCTCAGCTCATTATATTTACCGTTACGTAATGTTTTCTGGCACTCAGTTGCTTCTTTAGCTCTGATGGCGATACATGTCTCCTGGAATTTAATGAACTTAGCGTCCCTACATGCTTACTTCACTTCTGCGATCATTCCCTTGATGTCTCGATCTTGCAAGTTCGTTCGCGGATTATGCTTAAGCCCCTTATCCAAAAGCTTCTGCTCTTCATTCGAAAAGACAATTTCTGTTAGGTTAATGGTTCTGTCATAAAATTTATGTACATACTGAACTTTATCTGTTTCCCTCTCTGCATTTTCTATTGCTCTAGACAGGTTAGTAATTTTCTTATTATGTCTCTTTATGATTTCGTCCCTATGTACCTGAATCCTTGCTTTCATCTTATTGGCATCTTATGTAAACTGCAGTGGCGACAGTAGGTTACCTAACTTCATATGTAAGTCGAACGCTAGGTTATTGAGATTGTCTTTCTCGATGTACCCAGATTTGATCTCCTGTCTTATCCATGACTGTTCTGCTCTCCTCTTTACTTTTCTGGCTGAGATACTGCTGTTATTTATCTTTACCTTTGCGTACTTCGGTACAACACTTAATTGCTAACAGTTCTTGTTGAAATGTATTTTTAAATTAACGTTCATAATATTAAGCTTAGCTTTAAAAAATGTTTTCACATCTCCCACAGCCTGAATAGGCACATGTTTATCAAAACTAGACATGATTGTCTTATTGGGATTGCCGCGATCACTCTTTCAATAAAAATATGGCATTTCAGTCTCTGATCGCTATTTTTTATTTTCAATGACCGGTGTCATACTACACTCCTGGAAATTGAAATAAGAACACCGTGAATTCATTGTCCCAGGAAGGGGAAACTTTATTGACACATTCCTGGGGTCAGATACATCACATGATCACACTGACAGAACCACAGGCACAGACACAGGCAACAGAGCATGCACAATGTCGGCACTAGTACAGTGTATATCCACCTTTCGCAGCAATGCAGGCTGCTATTCTCCCATGGAGACGATCGTAGAGATGCTGGACGTAGTCCTGTGGAACGGCTTGCCATGCCATTTCCACCTGGCGCCTCAGTTGGACCAGCGTTCGTGCTGGACGTGCAGACCGCGTGAGACGACGCTTCATCCAATCCCAAACATGCTCAATGGGGGACAGATCCGGAGATCTTGCTGGCCAGGGTAGTTGACTTACACCTTCTAGAGCACGTTGGGTGGCACGGGATACATGCGGACGTGCATTGTCCTGTTGGAACAGCAAGTTCCCTTGCCGGTCTAGGAATGGTAGAACGATGGGTTCGATGACGGTTTGGATGTACCGTGCACTATTCAGTGTCCCCTCGACGATCACCAGTGGTGTACGGCCAGTGTAGGAGATCGCTCCCCACACCATGATGCCGGGTGTTGGCCCTGTGTGCCTCGGTCGTATGCAGTCCTGATTGTGGCGCTCACCTGCACGACGCCAAACACGCATACGACCATCATTGGCACCAAGGCAGAAGCGACTCTCATCGCTGAAGACGACACGTCTCCATTCGTCCCTCCATTCACGCCTGTCGCGACACCACTGGAGGCGGGCTGCACGATGTTGGGGCGTGAGCGGAAGACGGCCTAGCGGTGTGCGGGACCGTAGCTCAGCTTCATGGAGACGGTTGCGAATGGTCCTCGCCGATACCCCAGGAGCAACAGTGTCCCTAATTTGCTGGGAAGTGGCGGTGCGGTCCCCTACGGCACTGCGTAGGATCCTACGGTCTTGGCGTGCATCCGTGCGTCGCTGCGGTCCGGTCCCAGGTCGACGGGCACGTGCACCTTCCGCCGACCACTGGCGACAACATCGATGTACTGTGGAGACCTCACGCCCCACGTGTTGAGCAATTCGGCGGTACGTCCACCTGGCCTCCCGCATGCCCACTATACGCCCTCGCTCAAAGTCCGTCAACTGCACATACGGTTCACGTCCACGCTGTCGCGGCATGCTACCAGTGTTAAAGACTGCGATGGAGCTCCGTATGCCACGGCAAACTGGCTGACACTGACGGCGGCGGTGCACAAATGCTGCGCAGCTAGCGCCATTCGACGGCCAACACCGCGGGTCCTGGTGTGTCCGCTGTGCCGTGCGTGTGATCATTGCTTGTACAGCCCTCTCGCAGTGTCCGGAGCAAGTATGGTGGGTCTGACACACCGGTGTCAATGTGTTCTTTTTCCATTTCCAGGTGTGTAGCTGCCCGTCTTTAGATCATATATTGCAGTTACAGAGTAACCTGTCGGTACAGAACTATAGGTTTCTCTGTCAGATGGGCAGTTATCTGCTTGTGTCGTTATAACGTATATTATTTGTAACAGGGTCTTTTATAATATGGCCCTATGTAATGATACATTAACGTTATATTCTTATATAATACTTTTACCTACGATTTTACTTATGTTTAATCATTGTATAAATAAGGTTTTTACTTTGAATGCGGCCTTCGTGCCATGGATGACGATTGCGTCGGATAATGCTTAGTATGATCCTGTGTAATATCTTCCTAATTGTGTAACTGGATGTTTGCTACTAAAGGTTACATAAATAACGCAATTTAAAAAAGATGTAATAGACTGTATGAAGGTAACATATAATAAAAAATATATTTTGGATTTTATCAATTACTCACTGCATGGAATGGAGTAATTTTTGGCAGTTCACCTTGCAATAAAAATACAGGGTTGTATACGGGAGGGCGCGGTATGTCGTCGCCTCCTGGCTTTGTGTGTTTCATTTGGATGCTACGTTACTCTGTAAAACAAAATTGTTAACATTTCCTATAATGTAAACTTATGTTTTCCTACTTTTTAAAAATTTTATCAGTAAATGACAGTGGGTGCGACAGCACCATATAAAACTACCAGGCAGCCATATGCGCATGTGCGTAAGTATGAGGGCGACACCTACCCATGTGTTGTGTTGACTACTGGCAGTTATATTTGTCAGTATGAGGGTGTCAATGAGAGCACTTGTTACTTACAGTTAAAGTTTCTGTATAAAGGCTAGTCATGTCTTATGGCACCATGTTGTATGACCAGTTACGGTTAATAATAAGATATATGTAAGTGCTTGTAACATGGATATGCATACTGTACTTAAACATTGCTGTACGACGTACTTCGTGATTTATAGGTATGTGGTTTGAGAATGGGAGTGTCAGCCCGAAACTGGTAACCACTGGAGCAAAAGAACTGTATAAATGAGGCGGACAAAATAAAAAATCATCAACTTTCCTCAATACGATACAGTTGCGGACCTAACTTCCCGAAGCAGTATGCACTGAATCGGCAACCGAATTTCCTGGCAAACGGCTATAATTCTCCATCCGTAATAACTACGTTGCTTACAAGATGTTACACACAACTCTGATGTGACTGGTATCATGTGCAGTGGAACTGTTTAAGACTCAGCCCGTGTGTCGCCCCTTCTAACAACTATGAGTGAACTACGATGGCATATATCAACAGCGGTGAGTGCAGTAATTCCATACACGTTCGCCGAAGTATTGCACGAGACTGACTATCGTTTGGATTTGCTTAGGGTCGTGGATTCGAGGGCACGTGACATATTTTTTATGGTAACTGAAAACTTTGATCCTAACAGTAGTTGTGAAATGTATCTCAAGGTTCAATGTGCAAACATGTGACAGATAGATACTGTAAAACGACTCCTTTGGAAATAAAAGCTTTGTAGTCCTATATGCAAGTTAAAATTCACTGCAAGTGTCTTTCTTAAATTATGTGGGAAATACGGTCTTGCGAAATCAGACGAGTCTTTTTGAAACACCCAATACTTTGGATTCGTAAATATATTCTTATAATTATACAAGTATTATGTTCTTCTTTAAAATAATATTAGTATTACAGAGAATAACAACAGAATGGTTACTGTCAAAACGTCTTCCCCCTGTGGGAGGCGAAATTATCAGTGAACATAAAATTTTTGTCCATGATATTTACCTAACTTTTACTATTATTCCTAAAAGTAACTATTTATCATTTATTTTGCGATATTATTTAATTCATTTCATCATTTGATACACTCAGATAATCAATTTTTAAAGTCAGTTGCTTACAAAATGTACCCCATTATTCCTTAAACCTATGCATGTAACGTATACCTCAACATATATTTTCTATGTACATTATAAATGTTTCTACCTCTTTTCCAGACAGTATAATAGTACTGACTGCAAGATAAAACTCGCTATAACGTATGCTATAACTACGTTCTTAAGAAAAGAAATATGATATATTTTCAGTGTATCCAATATGGATGACGAACTTCAACTGTGACCTAAACAGGTAATTTATTTGGATAGAAATACACAGCCAGTCTGATACGATTTATTGTACCATCATTTAGTTTTCGAACCACTGCAGGCTTATCGTCAGACAGAGGGGTTACAGGAACATTATGTTGTGGACCAAGTGAAGCTGCACCCTACGATGGTGATACTGGCGAAAACCACGGAAATTTAGGAATAAGTAACAAAATATATACGAAAAGGAAAAGTAGTTATGTTTCGGATGCTTACACTTCATTGTACAATGCATAGCAAAATAGTTTTCATTACGTACATTATTAAGTAATACACGCACATATATGCAGTATTGAGCTGCACTTGGTTTTACACCTATTCACAGAATGTAAACACTGGATGAAATTACAATGAATATGAATATTGTAGATATCACATTTTGCTACATCCTGATTTCTGGCATGAGATGCATTGTATAACAGAACAAATGTTTACAAGTGCTGATAATATATTTAAGTGAATCTTGCTAGCTGCAGGCGTGTCCTCATATTACCAATATATGTTTAACATTGATTAAACCGTACACAAAAATTAATCAAGTGGAGTAAGTTAAAAAAAAATGGTTCAAATGGCTCTGAGCACTATGGGAATCAACTGCTGAGGTCATTAGTCCCCTAGAACTTAGAACTAGTTAAACCTAACTAACTTAAGGACATCACAAACATCCATGCCCGAGGCAGGATTCGAACCTGCGACCGTAGCGGTCTTGCGGTTCCAGACTGCAGCGCCTTTAACCGCACGGCCACTTCGGCCGGCAAATGGAGTAAGTTATTTACTATGAAGTTAAGGAGTAAATGAGTTACAGTATGCGGTATTTGTTACATGACTTAATGTATAATGTGTGTGAACTCCTTAGGGACCAAACTGCTTAGGTCATCGGTCCCTAGACTTATACACTGTTTAAACTAGCTTATGCTAAGAACAACACACACAACCATGCCCGAGGAAGGACTCGAACCTCCGGCGGGAGGGGCCGCGCAGTCCGTGACATGACGCCTCTAACCAAGCGGCCACTCCGTGCGGCTTACATGACTTAGAGAGTGAAATATTTACCGTGTATTTAAAGAGTGAATTACTTACAGAATAAAATTATGTCCCATGTCTAAAGTCTATAAACTATGCAGGAGGATGAATATGTCTCATTTTGGTTTTATGGAGGTTTGAGGTCAGGGTGTCTTGGAAATTCTGCAAGAAAAACATCTGGAGTGATTGAACTTGTTCGTTAAGGACTTTTTGGAATGATTTTAGATTATGAATGTAAATCTCTAATTGTTCGAGGAGATCCATCTGTAACCATTTGCCAGCAGCTTGTAGCAAAGAAGGATTGTCATTGATTTCACTAGCAGAATGCTCATGATGATCAACAATTTGTGATGCAAAGCTGGACTTACTTAAGTTTCTGAGTCGAAGGACATCCATATGTTCTTCGTAGTGGGTTGCAACATTTCTTCTTGTTAGTCCTATGTAGAAGCAGGAACAGGAGCACGCTAGTTTGTATATGACGGACTTTTGCTGCCACTCTACCGTGTATTTATTGTGTTGTTGTTGTTGTGGTCTTCAATCCAGAGACTGGTTTGATGCAGCTCTCCATGCTACTCTATCCTGTGCAAGCTTCTTCATCTCCCAGTACCTAATGAAAACTACATCCTTCTGAATCTGCCTAGTGTATTTGTCTCTTGGTCTCCCTCTACGATTTTTACTCTCCACGCAGCCCTACAATACTAAATTGTTGATACTTTGATGCCTCAGAACATGTCCTACCAACCGATCCCTTCTTCTAGTCAAGTAGTGCCACAAATTTCTCTTCTCCTCAGTTCTATTCAGTACCTCCTCATTAGTTATGTGATCTATCCATCTAATCTTCAGCATTATTCTGTAGCACCACATTTCGAAAGCTTCTATTCTCTTCTTATCTAAGCTATTTGTCGTCCATGCTTTACTTCCATACATGGCTACACTCCATACAAATACTATCAGAAACAACTTCCTGACACTTAAATCTATACTCGATGTTAACAAATTTCTTTTCTTCAGAAACGCTTTCCTTGCCATTGCCAGTCCAGATTCTATATCCTCTATACTTCGGCCATCATCAGTTATTTTGCTCCCCAAATAGCAAAACTCATCTACTACTGTGTACTGTTAGTGTCTCATTTCCTAATCGAATTCCCTCAGCATCACCCGATTTTATTCGACTGCATTCCATTATCCTTGTTTTGCTGTTGTTGATACTCATCCTATATCATCTTTTCAAGACACTGTCCATTCCGTTTAACTGCTCCTCCCGGTCCTTTGCTGTCTCTGACAGAATTGGTATGTCGTCGGAAAACCTCAAATTTTTATTTCTTCTCCATGGATTTTAATTCCTACTCCGAATTTCCCTTTTGTTTCCTTTACTGCTTGTTCAATATACAGATTGAATAACGTCGGGGATACACTGTCTCACTCCCCTCCCAACCACTGCTTCCCTTTCATGCCCCTGGACTCTTATAACTGCTATGTGGTTTCTGTACAAATTGTAAATAACCTTTCGCTCCCTGTATTTTACCCCTGCCACCTTCAGAATTTGAAAGAGAGTATTCCAGTCAACATTGTCAAAAACTTTCTCTAAGTCTACAAATGCTAGAAACGTAGGTTTGCCTTTCTTTAATCTTTCGTCTAAGGTGAGTCGTAAGGTCAGTATTGCCTCACGTGTTCCAATATTTCTACGGAATCCAAACTGATCTTCCCCGAGGTCCGCTTCTACCAGTTTTTCCATTCGTCTGTAAAGAATTCTTGTTAGTGTTTTGCAGCCGCGGCTTATTAAACTGTTAGTTCGGTAATTTTCACATCTGTCAACACCTGCTTTCTTTGGGATTGGAATTATTACATTCTTCTTGAAGTCTGAGGGTATTTCTCCTGACTCATACATCTTGCCCCCCAGATGGTAGAGTTTTGTCAGGGCTGGCTTTCCGAAGGCTGTCAGTAGTTCTAATGGAACGTTGTCTACTCCCGGGGCCTTGTTTCGACTTACGTCTTTCAGTGCTCTGTCAGACTCTTCACGCAGTATCATATCTCCCATTTCATCTTCATCTACATCCTCTTCCATTTCCATAATATTGTCCTCAAGTACATCGCCCTTGTATAGATCCTCTATATACTCCTTCCACCTTTCTGCTTTCCCTTTTTTGCTTAGGATGGGTTTTCCATCTGAGCTCTTGATATTCATACAAGTGGTTCTCTTTTCTCCAAAGGTCTCTTTAATTTTCCTATAGGCAGTATCTATCTTACCCCTAGTGATATATGTGTCTACATCCTTACGTTTGTCCTCTAGCCATCCGTGCTTAGCCATTTTGCACTTCCTGTCGGTCTCATTTTTGAGATGTTTGTATTCCTTTTTACCTGTTTCATTTACTGCGTTTTTATATTTTCTCATTTCATAAATTAAATTCAATATTTCTTCTGTTACCCAAAGCGCAGCCTCTCCCGCCGGAGGTTAGAGTCCTCCCTCGGCCATGGGTGTGTGGGTTGTTCTTAGCACGAGTAAGCTTAAGTTAGTTTCAGTAGTGTGTAAGTCAGGGGGCCGATGACCTCAGCAGTTTGTTCACTTAGGAATTCACACACATTTGAACATTTGTTACCCAAGGATTTCCACTAGCCCTCGTCTTTTTAACTACTTGATCCTCTGCTGCCTTCACTATTTCATCTCTCAAAGCTACCCGTTCCTCTTCTACTGTATTTCTTTCCCCCGTTCTTGTCAATCGTTCCCTAATGCTCTCTCTAAAACCTCTGCTTCTTTCAGTTTATCAAGGTCCCATCTCCTCAAATTAACATCTTTTTGCAATTTCTTCAGTTTTAATCTGCAGTTCATAGCCGGCCGCTGTGGCCGAGCAGTTCTAGGCACTTCAGTCGGGAACCACGCGTTTGCAACGGTTTCAGGTTAGAATCCTGCCTCGGGCATGGATGTGTGTGATGTCCTTAGAATAGTTAGGCTTAAGTAGTTCTAAGTTCTAGGGGACTGATGACCTCATATGTTAAGTCCCTTAGTGCTCAGAGCCATTTGAACAAATCTACAGTTCATAACCAATAGATTGTGATCAGAGTTCATATCTGCCTCTGGAAATGTTTTACAATTTAAAACCTGCTTCCTAAATCTCTGTATTACCATTATATAATGTATCTGAAACCTCTCAGTGTCTCTTCCATGTATACAACCTTCTTTCATGATTCTTGAACCAAGTGTTAGCTATGATTAAGTTATGCTCTGTGCAGAATTCTACCAGGTGGCTTCCTCTTTCATTCCTTACGCCCATTCCATATTCACCTACTAATTTTCTTTCTGTTCGTTGTCCTACAATCGAATTCCAGTCACCCATGACTATTAAATTTTCGTCTCCCGTCACTATCTGAATAATTTCCCTTACCTCCCCATACATTTCATAAATCTCTTCTTCGTCTGCGGAGCTGGTTGGCATATAAACTTCTAATACTGTGGTAGGCGTGGACTTCGTGTCTATCTTTGCTACAATAATGCGTTCACTATGCTGTTCGCAGTACCTTACCCGCACTCTTGTTCTTTTATTCATTATTAAACCCACTCCTGCAGTACCCCTATTTGCTTTTGTATTTATAACTCTGTATTCACCTGACCAGAAGTCTTGTTCCTCCTGCCACCGAACTTCACTAATTCCCACTATGTCTAACTTTAACCTATTCATTTCCCTTTTAAAATTTTCTAACCCACATGCCCGATTAAGGGACTTGACATTCCACGCTTGGATACGTAGAACGCCAGTTTTCTTTCTCCTGATGACGACGTCCTCCTTAGTAGTCCCCACCCGGAGGTCCGAATGGGGGACTATTTCACCTCCAGAATATTTTACCCAAGAGGACGCCATCATCATTTAACCATATAGTACAGCTGCATGCTGTCGGGAAAAATTACTGCTGTAGTTTAGTTTCCCCTTGGTTTCAGCGGTTCGCAGTACCAGCACAGCAAGGCCGTTTTGGTTAATGTTACAAGGCCAGATCAGTCAATCATTCAGACTTTTGTCCCTGCAACTACTGAAAAGGCTGCTGCCCCTCTTCAGGAACCACACGTTTGTCTGGCCTCTCAACAGATACCGCTCAGTTGTGGCGCACCTACAGTACGGCTATCTGTATCGCTGAAGTGCGTATGCCTCCCCACCAACGGTAAGGTCCATGGTTCATGGGGGAGTGTATTTATTATTGTAAACAATTTTATTCTGTAGTTAATTGCCTGTGTGGGAGGATATCTTTATCCTATGTGGTCGGAAATGATTCGCAGGTTCATATGACACTTCGCCAAGGAATGGCAGACTGATAACTTTGGTAATTATTTCTTAGCTTTTAATGGTGATGGCAGTTGCTTAAGTTTCTTCAGATTTCTTTAACCAGGGTGTGTATGATGGAAGTGCTGTAACAATTACTTTAAGCTAAAGATTTAAGTATCTTCATACATGCAAACAGATGAACATGCTTAAATGAGTATTCTAAAGTAATGGATACGAGACATTCCCCAATAAAAACAGTACGGGAAAAAATTCCTAAGTAAACTCAAGCAACCGCTACCGCCATTTTCAGACCACGTAAGACAAAAATATCCTTCCATTCAGACAATAAACTGCAGGGTAAAACTGTTCACAATAATAAATCCACTGAAGAGTTGCAGTAAAAGTACGGCATATGCAAATTGATATACTCCTGTTCATGCTTCTATATAGGACAGACAGGGAGTAAGTTTGCAACCCATTACAAAGAACATATGGATGTCCTTCGACATAATTCACACACAGAGTCATGTATCAAATACTGCTTTCTGTGTCTCAGTAACTCTTTAACCACATACTACATATTTCACTCTATTTGTTTATCTTTTGTGTACGTTTTTAATCAATATAACACATTTACTGGCAATATAAGGACGCACCTGCAGCTAACAAGATTCGCCTAAATATGTTATCAGCACTTGTAAACCTTTAATCTGAGATACACTGTACTTCACCAGAACGACCATGATGTAGCAAAATGTGATACCTATCATGTCCATATTCTTAGTAATCGGTAACGAAACATGTATGAACGGAAAAACTGTTATGTTTTGGGTACTTCTAGTACACTCCTTCATGTTATACATAGCAAATCCGTTTCCATGATGTGCATGATCAAGTAATACACATGAAGGAGTGTACTAGAAGCACCCAAAACATAACAGTTTTTCCGTTCATACATGTTTCGTTACCGATTACTAAGTTACTGTTATTTTTGCCAGTACCTCCACCACAGCTTCTAGTCGCACTTGGTTCACAACATAAAGTTCCTGTAGCACCTCCATCTGATAAACCTGCCGTGGCTCATAAACTAGTTAATGGTGCAATTAATTGCATAAAAAATCAAAAAAGCGACTGGTAGCATATTTATACCGAAATAAACCAAATACTGGTATCCAAAATTAAAGCAACAAACGGAAATTTTGCTACGTTGCATTTATTTTGCCACAAAACAGAATAAACAGGTGATAGTAAAGTAGATACAATGTAAAAAATACAGTACGTAAACAATAGCAATATGCATAATAGTAGGCAAAAATGTTCTTCGTTTTTCCCAACTTAAGGGATTTGCACACACATTCTGACAACTGGTTAACGTGCTCAGTATGGGTTGTGACCACCTCTCACACCAATAGAGGCCTGAGAGCGACGGGAAATGCTCTGAATGATGTCATCAATCTCTTGTTGAGTCAATAACATCCATTCTTCCTGCAGAGCTGCTTACAAGTCGTGGAGAGTGGTTGGTGGATGGCCACGCCATGTGTTCAATATCTTCTGCTTCCGAAAAAACATCAACCACCCATTCTCTATGAGGTCGAGCATTGTCGTCCATCAATACGAAGTCTTGGGCCCCAATCACCTTACAACCACCCCGCATGAGATTCCAAGCTCTTCTTACGTTACATGACAGCAGTTAAATATTGCTGATTTCCCCATAAAATTTCATGAAGAGGTGTTCGAGTGGTCAGCATAATCCCTGCCCGAACAGTTAGGGATCCTCCTCGATATCGGTCTCTTTCCACAATGTTTGGATCCTACGTGTCCTCCAGATGCAAATCCGTCGAGAATCACTCTCCAGACCAAATCGGGATTCATCTGTGAAAAGAATGTTGGCCCACCGTTCGACCGTGCAGGTGGCATGTTGACGGCTCCACTTTAGACGTTCCCTTCTGTGAAGACACGCCAGAGTTAAACATACAGAAGGTTGCCAACAATAAAGGCCACTCCGCTGACGCCTTCTGTACTCCGTCTGCCTCGATATAACACGACCAGGGGATGATGGGAGGTCAAATGTCGGTTGCAGTGCTGTACTAAGGCGGTACCATCGTGCCTTTACAGCCAAATAACGGTCCACTCTTTCTGATGTCACACGTGGTAGGCCCTGTCCTGTTCTCAGGAATACAGTTTCGGTCTCTACAAACATTAAGCCATCGGGCTACATCAGTTTTCGACTCTCCTCCTTCCATTCTTTCTATGGCCTTCCACAGCAGATAGTATGTAGGCGTCTTCTCTGTATACACACAGCGATTGTGGATGTGCGACTACCCTGCAAACACTACCCCGTTTGATAGGTGTCCTGAAGTCATCGCTGGCGTGGTTGTCCGTTGGTCGGAATGCCATCTTCCGTGCAGAACACGATCTTACGGACATCTGTTGACAGTTTGTATGGTTATATAGTGAGTTAGACAAAGAACGGAGAAATAGCAGTTCGTTGCTTTAATTTTAGACACCAGTGTACTTCTAGAATAGTTGTACTTCATGTGAGAAGTCTTCCATATACGCAGCGGACATCAGCTGTGTTTGCGTTGGTGAGTTTGTTATTATGTGTGAACCGAGAAGCAAACACTTTAAACTATTATACTTGTAGACTAAGAGAGAAAATCAGCTAAAAAAATACAATAATTCTGCTGGGTGGTGTATTTAGTGTTTCATTAAGTTTCAAGTCTCTTTCACCCTTGTTTATTAACACAGCCTCCCTCAGATACGAATGCTCCACCAGACCATGACAGAGATACTGAAGTTTCATTGAGAACAGTGAACGTGAAGTTTTCGCTCCCAGGTACGTTTAGGTTCAAATAAATAGACATTAAAGATAATTTGCTAAGGATATACAGTCATTTCTGAGAATCTTGGACAGACAGAAAGATAATAGAAGCTACTGGAATGCAGGGCTACAGATGAATGCAGTATATTTGCTGGATCGGTCGAATAACTAATGAATTACTTAATTAATTAGCAAGTAAAGAGCTCTAAGGAAGAATTAATTTGAAAGAAGGAATCCGTTAGCGGAGTACATTCTTCGGTGTTATTATGGAGTAATTTGTCTTGGTAATCGAGCCCTATGTTAAATAAAAACATCGGAGGGACACCTAAACATGAGTACCCTTAGAAGGTTCAGGCTAACGAATGTTGCAATTGTTCCTACATCTACATCAACATGAATACTGTAATATTCACACGTAAGTGCCTGGCGGAGTGTTCATCCAACCTCTTTCACACAATTTCTCTACCGTCCCACTCTCTCTTAACGCTCGGGAGAAATGAAAACTTAAATCATTCCGCGCTCGCACTGACTTCTCTCATTTTATTACGTTGATCGTTTCTCACTACGTAGGTGGGTGTCAATAAAATATTATTACATTCGGAGAAGAACGCTGGAGATTTAAATTTCGTGATAAGATCTCTCCAGAACGAAAAAAGCGTTTGTCTGAATGATTGCCATACCAAATCGCGTATAATATCCGTGACACGCTCTCCCCCATATCGTAATAGTACAAAACGGGCTGCTCTTCTTTGAACTTTTTCAATGTTCTCCGTCAATCTTATGTGGCAAGGATCCCATGCTGCACAGTAGTAATCTAACAGGGGATGGACAAGCGTAGCGTAGGCAGTCTCTTTAGTAGACCTGTTGCATCTTCTAAGTGTTCTGGCAATAAACCGCAGCCTTCCCCCCAACATTATTTATGTGATCGTTTCAGTTTAAGTTTTTCGTAATTGTATTTGACAGATATTTAATTGAATTGATAGCCTTTATATTTGTGGGATTTATCGTGTAACCGAAATTGAAAGGATTCCGTTTAGTACTCGTGTGGATGTCCTCACACTTTTCATTATTTAGAATCAATTCCCACTTTACTCATCATACAGATATCTGTATCATTTTACAATTAGTTTTGATCTTCTTATGACCTTACTAGACGGCAAATGACAGCATCATCTGTAAACAATCTAAGAGGGCTTTTCAGATTGGCTCTCATATCGTTTATATAGTTTCGGAACAGCAGAGGGCCTGTAACACTTCCTTGGTGAGCGCCAGCTAGCACCCCTGTTTCACTAGATGACCTTCTACCAACTACATTTCTTAGAGATGTGAAAATATTTGCATATCGTAGACTACGGTGAAGATTTTCCACTGAACTACTCTTCGAATTGACGACTGCTAACACATATCTTATTAAGGACTTCGTACCCTGCTCTTTATATCTCTTAGAAAATACAATTTTCTAGTCATCTGTAAAAACAGGACTGTTTCCCAGCATAATCAATAAATACACGTTTATGTGACCAGCACCTATGTTCCTTCTCAGAGTAATATAACCACACATAGACGGCAGGTGGCAGCACTAGGAGTGGAAGGCATGTACGGTGTGTGTGGGGGGTGGCGGGCGAGGGTGGGTGGCCGAGGGAGGTGCGGAAAACAGTGCAGTAGCTGTCGTAACGTCGAAACTGAGAGACTTACCTGACGTCCAAAAGGGTATGATCAATGGCTTCTGGGTCAAGGGTGGAAGCATACCCGAAACAGCTAAGTTTTTGAACTGTTTGCCTGCCGTCGTGGTTCAAGTGTACCGTGCATAGCAAAATGGCGCTACGGAAAACCAGCGACGAGGCACCTGTGGTGCACCACGGAGACTACCTGCTCTCAAACGAGGGCGCTGTTTTTACGACTTTTTACATTCCACAGTGTGAGTCGAAACAAGGCTCCGGGAGTAGACAACATTCCATTAGAACTACTGACAGCCTTGGGAGAGCCAGTCCTGACAAAACTCTACCATCTGGTGAGCAAGATGTATGAGACAGGCGAAATACCGTCATACGTCAAGAAGAATATAATAATTCCAATCCCAAAGAAAGCAGGTGTTGACAGATGCGAAAATTACCGAACTATCAGTTTAATAAGTCACAGCTGCAAAATACTAACGCGAATTCTTTACAGACGAATGGAAAAACCGGTAGAAGCGGACCTCGGGGAAGATCAGTTTGGATTCCGTAGAAATATTGGAACACGTGAGGCAATACTGACCTTACGACTCACCTTAGACGAAAGATTAAAGAAAGGCAAACCTATGTTTCTAGCATTTGTAGACTTAGAGAAAACTTTTGACAATGTTGACTGGAATACTCTCTTTCAAATGCTAAAGTTGCCAGGGGTAAAATACAGGGAGCGAAAGGCTATTTACAATTTGTACAGAAACCAGATGGCAGCTATAAATGTCGAGGGTCATGAAAGGGAAACAGTGGTTGGGAAGGGAGTGAGACAGGGTTGTAGCCTCTCCTCGATGTTATTCAATCTATATATTGAGCAAGCAGTAAATGAACAAAAGAAAAATTTGGAGTAGGTATTAACATCCACGGAGAAGAACTAAAAACTTTGAAGTTCGCCGATGACATTGTAATCCGGTCAGAGACAGCAAAGGACTTGAAAGAGCAGTTGAACAGAATGGACAGTGTCTTGAAAGGAGGATGTAAGATGAACATCAACAAAAGCAAAACGAGGATAATGGAATGTAGTCGAATTAAGTCTGGTGATGCTGAGGGAATTAGATTAGGAAATGAGACACTTAAAGTAGTAAAGGAGTTTTGCTATTTGGGGAGCAAAATAACTGATGATGGTCGAAGTAGAGAGGATATAAAATGTAGACTGGCAATGGCAACGAAAGCGTTTCTGAAGAAGAGAAATTTGTTAACATCGAGTATAGATTTAAGTGTCAGGAAGTCATTTCTGAAAGTATTTGTATGGAGTGTAGCCATGTATGGAAGTGAAACGTGGAAGATAAATAGTTTGGACAAGAAGAGAATAGAAACTTTCGAAACGTGGTGCTACAGAAGAATGCTGAAGGTTAGATGGGTAGATCACATAACTAATGAGGAGGTATTGAATAGGACTGGGAAGAAGAGGAGTTTGTGGCACAACTTGACTAGAAGAAGGGATCGGTTGGTAGGACATGTTCTGAGGCATCAAGGGATCACCAATTTAGTATTGGAGGGCAGCGTGGAGGGTAAAAATCTTAGAGCGAGACCAAGAGATGAATACAATAAGAAGATTCAGAAGGATGTAGGTTGCAGTAGGCACTGGGAGATGAAGAAGCTTGCACAGGATAGAGTATCATGGAGAGCTGCATCAAACCAGTCTCTGGACTGAAGACGAGAACAACAACAACAACAACAACAATGTGAAAATGTAGATATACGTACGATCCAAATGTCTTACTTGCATTCAGTCTCTGAGAGACAGCACCACAAATACCTTTAGAAAATCTCTGCACTATAAACAGGTGGATGATACTAAATTAAAAGTTAGCAGCCGATTTCTCAAGTGAGCTTTGGGCTAAACTTGAAAAGTACGTCTATTTTATTAGCTGTATTCGCCATGAATATCAACCGACTTTCATGGAAATCACGGGAATCAGTATATTTGAATGCTGTTATGATGATCTCTGTGGACAGAAATTACACAGGTGCCATCGATGCAACGTCGTTCACAACGTTACGTTGCACATCAATATTGTAAGTAGGCTGTTTAGGTTTTTATGTTGGTAACGCCACGTAGTGCTCTGTATGAAAATCACTGACTGTGCTGTGTGCAGTGTGGCTGGTTGGCATTGTTGGAATATTCCCTGTTGTAGTGTAGGGCAGTTGGATGTGAACAGCACGTAGCGTTGTGCAGTTGGAGGTGAGTCGCCAGCAGTGGTGGATGTGGAGAGAGAGATGCCAGAGTTTTGAGAGATTACTATGTGAGCACGATCTGGACGTGTGGTCGCCAGAAAAAGGAAATTTGTAAAGATGGATGTCATGAATTGATAAATATATATATTTATTTAGCTGGCAATATTGGCGATCGCTGTATTGCAGTAACGAAGATTTTTGTGAGGTAAGTGAGTCATGAAAGGTATAGGTTATTGTTAGTCAGGGCCATTCTTTTGTAGGAATTATTGAAAGTCAGATTGTGTTGCGCTAAAAAAAAATTATTGTGTGTCAGGTTAGTGATGATCAGAATAAGTAAAGAGAGAAGTGTCTGAGTACGCTCAGTTTTATTCAGCTGTTTGAAAATCAAATTACGTAAGAAGTTTACTTGCACAGTCATTTATAATTTTTCTAAGGGGACGTTACAATATGTCATTTACGGAGCCTACTTCTCTGCAATATTTCTGTGCCTTATTCGAATTCAAATTAACAAGTTAACCTGGCCTACCTTTAGTCAATACGTTATTAAATTATAGATGGACTATGTTTTACGGTTCTCGGGCCGTGGTGTTGGCGAAACTAAGAAGGAGAAGCTTTCGTGTATTTCTTCGTAAGGTGAATCCTGACTTTTGCTACAACAAGTGTGTAATATTGACTTTCTGTCTTTGACTCATCCAGAACGTCTCGAAAAGTTTGGAACGTTGGCCTGTGAGGAACTGTACAAACTGAGAGTTCGTAAGTAGCACTAAATGATATTCGTCATAGCTATTTTCCATCATGATAGTTGTTTTCCATTTTGCTATGGTTACAGGTCATTTTTCCTAAGGAAAACTAAGTAATTGGAAAACAATACGTCTAAGGGCTGAGTGATGCAGAAAATCTTGTATGGAATTTCAAAGAATTTATGAAGTTTATTGATCTTGTTTAGACTTGTCTATAAGATGGAATAATTGAAATTCAAATTAGTGTAGACGCATCAGTGCATTAGCGTTTTTCGACTGAGACTTGTACACGAAGTCTATTTGTGAAAAATTGTCATAACTAAAGCTCGATTGTTCGCTGTAAAACTTATGGGTCTTGTCTGTAATTACGTTTCATATCAAATGATGTGCTTTGGATTCATATCATATTTTGTGGGTGAATTGTTAGAATGAAATCTGTTATACTTACATGAACCAGAGATGTTCCCAATGTAAGTTGCCAGAGGTCGTTGAATTAATATAATTCTCCAACAAACGTTAAAGTATACAGGGTGGACATTTACCTTGACCACACCAAATAACTTTTTGTCCAAACGCGTAATGAAATTTACATGAAGCAAATGTTGTTTAGCTACCAGGGGGACATTAATCATCGTTGTTTCTTTCCTTATAACGTATTTGTTTCGAAGACATCGACAGCACCTCTTTTTTCAGTAGAATTCTGTATGTTGTATTCGGTGTGTTTCTGCATCTATCCTATACGTGTTCGAAACCGTTATGACATTAAACCATACACATAAAAATGACGTTATTAAAAACGTTACGCCCAATTGAATTTGACACTCCTGTGCAAGCGCACAGTGCAGTTAGCTGGGGAAACGTAACTCGTCCACTTGGCGGAGCTGGCAGTAAACAAATAGAAACAAACCCTTTATTCAGTAAAGTCTTGATGAGAAAAGTTGTGTGAGTACAAGGTACACCAACGAGAAGGTAGAAATGCTGTTCACCTATGAAGAATGTAAGTTAGCAGAACAACAGTTGCAATAATGTTTTCTTATTTACAATACTAATACATGTAATACGGTATTTTAGTATTTTTAAACGATATGTAGTATACAGTAACTTGGGCAGCTTCGTCTGTGCAAGTTCCCTTGGGTTGAAACTCCCCGTTTTACGAAGCGTCACAACAGGACGAGAAGATGTTCATCGTGAAGGTTGGTTCTTCCAGTATATCGTTCTATAAATATCTTCTCCCTTAATATCATTACGCTTGCCTTCAGCCGTAATAAAAGGAAAGTAATGATGAGACAATCTTTAACCAAGCAATCAGTACTTTAATACATATATTGATATTTTAAGCAAGTAACTATACAACAGTTCTTTATTTTTTTTTTTTGTCTCTGGACAAAACGTTAGTAGGGGTGGACACCCTCGAAAGTTAGGCATCAGAATACGAGCATTAACAAAATATGTAGCAATTTTTTGCTGCGGAATTTTCAGGACCACATCAAAACGTAAGAGGAGTAGATACCTGCTGTGATTAAGCAAAATAATTTTATTGTGTGAGTTTTGTATACCTAGGAGCATTACGAAACTAGAAAAAAGCTTGTCAATGTTTTCTACACTATCTACCAAATACGTTGCAGGAAATTGTCTTCCATTTTAATCAAAGTTAAATCTAATTTGATGGTTCTAGACTGTAATATGACACACTGTTATACTGTAAGTATAATCCTTTGCCACTTATCTACCTCTGAACATGACTGACCGTTCAAACACGCTTGTGTTTGTGAAAAATGTGGAGTGTAATGAAAATGATTAGGAAATAAGATACTCGTACTAGGTAATACCAACTCATGCCGTACAGCAAATCTTAGATGAAAAAAAAATCAGTGCTCGACACACAACACTAGTGAAGTAGTTTCTTCTTCACAGGGCTATCAAATAATCTCCCAAATCAAAAGATTTAATTCTTAGTACTGTAAATATATTATAAAATTTTGGGAGGTATCACATTACGGATATTACTCAGTCTGGAAGTTACTGTCTCTGACAATGTCACGGAACCTAAGGAAAAAAGAAGTAAGAGAAAACAGTCGACATCATTTTGATGTGTTTGTTGGTGTATTTTCAGAAAGAAAAATGTTTTAATAACGAAAAAACTGTGGAACTGTCAAGTATCTGATACAAAAGCACTCGATATGATGAAGAAACCTGAGCCTGGGGCTTGAACAGTAGCGGAAGTATACGAGCCTGTGCATGTCTGTTTAAGTAATGAGCCTCGAATAGACTGCTTTTATGGAAAATATTCTAACTGGGATAACACACGTGTTTTGTCACAAAAAATTCAAAATCGCTGTAAACCAATAATTGTTCTAAATCAAAGGAAAAATGTATGTTCCCAGCGATGACAGTACTATTTTATGATATTTTTTGAGAAAAAGCAATTTCAGTGACTTGTGCTTCATAGAGAAGCCATTACTTTGAGAAAATGTCTTTTTTTAAATGGGAGGTGAAATATTTGCTGTACTGAAATTTATGTGCCGTTGATACATTAACAAAAAAGATTAATGAAGCTTATTAAAAGATAAAAATACTCACTCTGCAGCCTAGTGAACTACCAATGCGTTTTAACCTTGAGTGAGCTTGCTGCACTACGCTTTTCGGCAACATCGAACGGTAAACGTCACGTGACTTTTTAGTAAAACTCAGTTTGTTAACATTTTGTGCTAAGAGCTTAGCTTTGTTATTACACTCCTTCAAATTGTTCCCACACATTTATTTATTACTAACGTCAATGGCGAATAATTGTTGCTGCAGTGGATTCAAATCAGATTACGTGAAAGGAAGAACAGTTACTTTTCACAAGTAAGTACCACTAAGTCACGTGACTTTGGACGTAATGTATGTTGTCGACAGTAGTTCTGTTCTGCGTATCTGAATGCTAACTCGGTCATATTTCTTCTATGTGGGTTTAATACTCACAGGAATGTAGCTGTAATGAGTCCCATTGAGAAGAAGAGTAACCAATAACGACTGGGACTGTCTACTTGCGTAGCGAATAAAGATGCCTGAAACATTTTCATTATATTCTGTGGCTCAGTAGTTGTGCCAGACTACGGGTCCAACGGTGGGTGTTACGATTTCCACGCAGTCTCAAGATATTTACCTGTCACTTATCGCTTCTTCCAACTATGGCAATGTTTGTTAACTTGAAAAATGCCGAGCTGCACTATGGATCTGCATCCACATCAAAGTGAAGATCGTCTTATATCTGGCTGCTCAGTTCAAACTTCGTAGGGAGGCATATCACCTTCATTTGAACCATACCCAGTAACGTATACTAATGTTCAAGCAAAACTTCGGGCTGACGACAAGTTTACGTTTGGTTCATTTAACAGTAAAAATTAGTGCTTGAGTAATGACAATTGAAACCAACAACTGTATTGTAATCCAACGTCGTTTATTCAAAACATGCTTTCAGTTTCGAAGCCAAAAAGCGTCATCTTCAGGCACGAAGCGTAATCTGCTATCAGCATACGAACTACAATGACAAAGACCAACGAGGTCTTCAAATGGAAACAGTCCAATTTATTAAGCATGTTAGCCATCACGTGCACATGCTTAGTAAGTTGTACTGTTTCCATTTGAGGACTCCGTTGGTCTTTGTCATTGTGGTTCATATGTTGATGGCAGATTACGACTGGCACCTGTAGATGTGTAGATGACTCTTTCTGGAGTCAAAATAGGTGGAATGTTTTGAATAAATGACGTTGGACTACAATACAACTGTTAGTTTCAGTTATCATTGTTCAGGTATTTCATGCCCGGCTATTGTCAAACTGACCTCGAGGGATTACCAGAGACGTAAAAATTAATGTTTTTGCACAAGCTAGCCGTTAGATCCATTCATCTCCTTCTTTTATGGTCTTTATCCCGTATCTTCTTTTGGTCGTTACGTCAATTTTTGTATTTATCTATGTTAATGATAGAGGGTGTGCTGATGCCCTTCCAGTCGACACCCCTTTCCTTCACAGGACGGAACTTGTGCACCTCTGCTGTCTGCATCTAGTGTTATCTCATGTGAAAGTGTGCAAATGTTTCCTAAATGTTTGCGGATCGTGTAATTGCGACGGGACGCATGTAATAACGTGGTATGTAGACGGGAACCGCCTGCATATGAGATTTAGACAGGCCCGAACACTAGCTCTCGTTGCTGATGTGCCGATTGGATTCGATCCGGGACCCGTACGCATCTTCGAAGCCACCACGCGGCGTGGTAACGAGCACGGCTGTCCTTGTGGGTTCACTGTTAGATAGACTAACTTTTTATATTATGGACAAAATACTTCAAGAAGCTGCTTCTTAGCGCTGCTATCCCAGGGTTTTTGAGGACATAAAAGTATTCTGTTTTATGTGTACTTATACAGAGTGACATAAGTAGATGAGAAAATATACCTGAAATTATAAAACTTCGAACAGCGCAGATGAGACCTCTTGGAATTATCACCTCACCGAGCATTTGTAGCAATCAAGCATTTGGAAAATTACTAGTTTGTTAAACTGAATAGCTGTAAACGTTATTTGAAATATAAGACTTTATCCATCAGTTCTGAAGCGTTGGACATACTAGGGCTGAGCGGTTCCGAGTAAAGTGAGGAGAAGTGTGGAATTCAGGTGAGACGTGACACCGTTGGGAGCGCTAGTTGCAGGGGAAGAGAACGGTGTCCGGAAAAATGTGTCAGCGTTACGTCAGGGCGGCGCCATTTCGCGGTCCCGTTACGCCGTACGGCGTCAGGCGTTAGGCGTCAGTACGGCACGCATTGGGGTCACCAGTTAGGCACCTCGCGTCATCCGCACCATGCGAGCCCCGCTTTGTTCTGCGGTTCCTGCCAGTTACATTAACATACAGCCACCAGAAAATCTATGCTCACAGGTGTGTGGCCTATTGAAAGCAATAAGAATTTTGTGTCACTAGGGCGTACTCTGAAGCTATATATTCTTGACATGATAAGTTCATACACCTTCTTACGCAACCAGATAGGTCAACATATTTCTTGCACGCACTTTACTATTTCCTATTGATATAAAAATGGCACTGTATGTGTATCTTCGTCACATGGTAAAACAGGAGCACGTGTTAGAAGCGGCAACTTCAATTTCACGTGGTTTTCCAGCAAGTGATTTTGCTGTCGTTCAAAGACGCTGCACGAAAACAGTAACTGATTTACATCTCCCTCTTCTTTCTTCTGACACTGAAGCTGTATGTCTACAGTTAAAAGTGTCCAGATTTCTGTCGTGATTTGTTACGGTTTTAGCTAAGTGAAAGAAATCTTCGTTTTGTTTCCTTCCGTCACGAACACTTTTGCGAGATGTGACAACGCTTTTCACCGTCTGCATTTTCGGTCTGATCTCGACCATTCTCATTTTCTTGTTCGTTCGTGATGTTTGTAGCTGGGAATCGGCATAAGGGGATCTCACACTATTACTGCGTCCGTTTAATTGAGTGCACTAAATTTTCTGATGAAACTAATGTCAATGCAAAAGTAATAATTTAAAGGTACAATACTTGACCATAAGGATTCAGGGAGTAAACATAACTTAGACTTCGGGTAACACTGGATGCCCTAAGAAATGCCCACCGCAGCGTTCTTTAAATTCAAAGTAAATCTTACCCATAATTCAGGTTATGAGACTACAACTCTGCATAGGCTATCAACACCCTAATGATCCATGCATAGCAAAACATTGCTATGTTGTGATTACTTCATATAAATGTTATGCATTAGGCCGTGCTGTGAGACCTGTATCGTTGACGTAAGTTTTAAATTCGAAATGACGAACAGGAAACTATATTATCCTCCTCCAAGCTGTTACGTGGTGTCGACTGTGTGATGTATGGTGTAAATGACTGTCTATATAGTACTGTATTTTGTTTATGTTGGTGTGGCTATCTTGGAACGGAAGAAACGGAGAGAGTTAAATCCGGTACCAATACGTAACCTATTTCCTGGAATAGATCCAAGGTAACTTCCGCGTGTAACGACCCATCCGACGGAAGCATCGTCAACCACCCTGAAACATGACCTCATTCTGCAGGAGTCCTCGGAGACGTTAAGTATTTATTCGAGTACATTGGGGTATAATTAGGTGAACAGGACCTTGTGCCTGCACGTCCATCCCAACCGAATACTGATGACAAAAATTCCTTCCACTCCTACGAGTGGAACTGGCTCTCCTAGAGTAGAAAGACATCTCATTAGTACGCATTAGTGACTTCCGATGTGAACGTGTTTCAAACACAGATTACCGAATGGCAGTTTATCGTAAGGAAAGGTATTCTTTAATCCGTTTATATGTCAAAAGGTCACTTCACGTTTATAGTAGTTTCGATGTGGCTCTATTGCAAGGAATCTGCACTGGTATTCGGAAAGAGCAGGGTTCAAATTGCCATCCATACATCATAATTTTGATGTTCAGTGTTTTTCTCAAATCCCTCGAGTTGAATCAGGGCGTCTTCTTGAACGAAGCCAAGGCGATTTCCTCCTGTATCTTAGATACTGTAGTGTCTCCCGTCTCTAACCATCCCATCGTCGACAGGACGTGAAGCTCTAATCTTCTTTTACTAGCCTTATTGTTGTCAAAGGAAAATTAAAATACCTCCATTACTCGTACTCTAAAGACAACGCGTTGGTGAATAACAGAAATGCCGTATTATGCACCCTGGAAATAAAATATTAGTCACCCCCTTAAAAGAGCACTCTGAATACTTAGGGTACTGTTGATGGCTAGGACCTAGTACGAAGCAGTCATGTGACCCTGCACCGCTGACGTAATTTATGGTTTTGAGTTGCGCTTGCATGTCAGTCGGTTGATGGAGTCAGGCAGTATGATGATTTGACGTGAAGGATTGACAGAATGTCAGAAAGGAACTATGGTGTCTGAAAGTGCTGATGACCACGTTGTGAATGTAGTTGCTACATTTGTTGGTGTATCAATGCGGATTTTCTAGCATTTCAACAAGAAATGGTGAGCCACAAGCAGCCATGTAACATGGCGTTAGAACTGTGGTCCTAATAAAATCTTAACCGACAGGGAGGGGAGAAGACTGTCACGGCTTGTCAATGACCATTGGTTTCAAACACTTGAGGAGTTTCTGCTGTAAGTAAATACATGCGTATCTCAGTCGGTTTCCGAGTGAACGCTGCGAATGAAACTGCTTGCAAGGTGGATATTTGGAATAAGGTACCTCGCAAAACGTCACTACTCATAGCGCTGCACAAATCCGAACGTCTTCAATGGGATCAGAAACATAGAAACTGGGCAATATCTGATTGTAGGTGTTTGGTGTGGTTTTAAGAGTCGTGATTTTGCCTCTTTTCAAATAGTGCAAAGCGTTGGGTTCACCGACGGCCAAGTGAAGTATTTAACCCGCAGTGTGTTGAAGGAGTATTTCAGGATGGAGGCAGTTATGCTACGTTTTGGAGGATGTTTGTCCTACCACGAAATGGGCCAACTCATTCCAGTTACCATGAACAAGGATGTTTCTTATTTTCAAAGCCCTCAATGACCAAGTGTTACATTTGTACATCTTCATGATGAATGTACTGTGAGCACTCCCTTCCCGCATCATGAAAACAGTCGCGTTCACAGCACATACAGTCCTGGCTTGACAAACACTCAGCCATACTGTCACACTTCGACTGCTCTGCTAATTCACTCAGTCTTAGTTCCACAGAAAATGTGTGTACTACACTGACTGGCAAAAACAGTGAAGCATCCAGAAGACATGGTTGGTATAGCGAGTATGTAAGCAATTAGAGATGAAATTTTCTCTAGCCAGCCACCAGAGCGCATACAGGTTGTTTGTGTTTCGTGTTGTTACCAGGAGTGGTAGGGTATATAAGGACCGTGAACAGCGCCACACGTTGCATGTCACGGAGATGTCGCGTAAATGAGCGAGACAGCCTTATCAGCACCTGAAAAAGTCTGATGGTGCCTCATTGTAGGTCTCCATTTGGGTCGCTGGTCGTCGCGTAATATCCAGATTTGTGGGACATTCGAATGTGACAGTGGTCCAATATTTGAATACATGGGAACGTGACGGTAGGCATCATACTCGTCGTCAAGATAACGATCGAGCATGTCTGACAACCACAAGGGAGGATTGTCTTATTGTGCATCAAGCATATCGTGATCCCTTCATATCTGCATCAGCCATTCGAGAAGAAGCATTAGACTCTCAACAGTACTCTGTGTTATCCCACATCTTTGGATGGAGGCTAGAAGCAGCCGAACTAGGGGACCATCGTCCCAGGTGCAGACTGCCGTTAACACCACAACACTAATGGATGCGTCTGTAGTGGTAACGTAACTGAGAAGCATGGACTGGAGATGAACGCTGTCGCACTGCATTCAGCAATGAATCGCGGTTCTCTGTTACCCACAATGACTATTGTCGGCAGGTGAGGCGTCGATCTGGGGAGAGACTCCATTTTTCCTATGTTTTGGAGAGAAACAGCGGTGTTTCTCCTGGCATCATACTGTGGGGACCCGTCAAGTATGACTTTAGGTCACGACTGGTAGTCACTGTGGGATTCTGACGTCACAACAGTACGTCACGGACATATTACATCCTCCTGTGTTACCTCTGATTCTAAAGTGTCGTTGTGCCATTTTACAAGAGCACAATGCTCATCCACATATGGTATCGTTCTCTGCGAATTGTCCGGATGATGTTGAGGTAATCCTGTAAGCAGCATAATCCACAGATCTGTCCGCGACAGAAGACTTGTGGGACCAGCTCGATCGTCAACTCCTTCCGAGTGTCAGTATTCAATATGTCAAGATCCATTTACAACAGCTTTGGGCCATCTTACCTCAGAAGAAGATGCAAAGTCTTTATGACACCCTTCGCATGCGAAACAGTGCATACCTCCAAGCCAGAGGGGCTGCGCTGCAACGTCGTACTGGTCAGTGGGCTCATACTGTCAAGTTCTTTGCAAATTTTGAGTCTATATCGTAATAATTGAGGTAACATCACAAACTCGCTCGACTCTTGAAGTTGAATTTTGTTTCTTATTTCCCTTCTGGGTGCTTCACTTTTTCGTCAGGCAGTGTGTTTGAAAAATTGGATGAAACGCAGCAATCAGCATCCCCATAATTTGGTGCTGGTGGCTCTTCGGGATATAATCAAGAATGGGTGGCTTCATCTGGTTATGACGCACCTGAAGACACTTTTTTAGTCCCATCCTCATTGAATTGAGGCCATTATCAACGTCAGAACCAGTCTTACGTGGAATTAGAGTGTTCTGTGCAGCAGCTGAAATAATTTTTAAGTTTTATCTGGTGTCCTAAGTTCCAGAATGGCCTGGAGAACTCCTTATAAGGATAAATCAAATCAGGTATTGAAACACAGGTGTCACTTATAAATGTCTTCATCTAGTTAATATCTGTAAGTGATGTTATTGTCTTGTACTCAAACATTATACTGCAGTTTATTCACTTCCGTTATTTAATAATGTGGCAGTATTGAATGTTTATCGTAGAGCTGGTAACAAATGTTAACCTCAAACTCATCTACGGTTATATTTAGTAAGTTTCCTTGTTTTTGTAATGCTACTTACCTCTACATAAAAGCTTGTCTTCGTTCGGTAACATTTAACAATTTGTCACCCACCTGTGCTCCCTTCTGCAGTTGTCTTAATCGTCGTACCCAAGTACAACGCAGCTAAGATATCTCTAGACGTTATAGCGGAATTTCTTTTCGCCAAAAAAATGGTGGCTGAAGCGATGACGGGATAAAATGAAATAACAAAGAAAGTTTAGTGCGTGTGCTCCGACTGCGATGGGGAAGCTGAGAAAAACACCCGCAGGCGTTGCGATACGTCTGAATATTTGCTGTTGACCGTGAGTTGCGCTGTCCGTTGCATCATGGAGAACTTACGAAACTGAGGCAGTGCGCAGCGGCGAGAGAAAGTGCGTGCTGCGTTGTGCGTGGTGCGTGCCGCGCGCAGCCAAGTTCAGGGCCCGGCTTTCTCCCGTGGCCTGCTTCCGCGACCCCGATTCCCGCGCCTCTCGCCGCTTTTTCCAGCACTCATCTCCGACCGCTTGACGTGCCCAGCCGTTACTTTCTTTCCCGTTACCGTTTGTCACACTTTCTCAGTTAAACGCCATCCTGCTGAAGTATCCGCACCTTTTGCATCGGCGCTGTTCTCCGTGCTTTAATGGCCATTTCATCTGAGTACTCCACAAGAAAAGTTACCTACTTCTGCAATAATACCGGACTCTCACAATATGACAAGTGCTTTGTCTCTCTGTACATTTCATCCTGAATAAACTGGGGAAATAAGAGAAGTCACGCATAGCATAGGATCGATGTTCAGATTTTTTAACAATTTACCTGCAGTGCGTTACTGCAGTTTTGTCAGTTTCACTCAACTGCGCTCTATAAATTTCAATAAAATAGCGAAATTTTTACCGAACAAGTGATCTTCAAGGCTGCTATGTTCTGCTTGGAGGTAAAATGACACACTTTCTTTGGGTGAACTAGTTTACTATAAACCATGCTTCTTAATAAAAGAGTGCGATATTTTTGTGCCAGTGGTGCACATGTCAGTTTGTCACATTTCACTCACCATGGTTATGAATGAAACTTCAGAGTGAAAGGGTCTGGCTCCCAGGTTTCATCTGTCAGTAAATTTCGCATCAAAAGTTTGTATCATTTGTCGCCTGACGAACAGATTATAGATATATTGCATGGTTTGGGATCGGTATAGAGGTTTTTGGATAAGATAACAGGGAAACAGTATTTCTGTTTATCATATTTTGCCAAACTCCCGGCATCTGTACATATTTGTATACTAGCAGACCATGCAGACGACTTGCCTTCAATGTCCGCAGTTCGTGATTACAATAGTTAGCATCGCTGTCTCTACACTGTATAGTTTCGGGTTCGATTCCCGGTCGGATCGGAGATTTCCTTTGTTTGAGAACTGGGTATTTGTGTTCCCCTAATCATTTTATGTCATCTTCATGACAAAGACTCTCAAGTCGTCGAAGAGGCGTTTTGGAAAGGGCCTTCAGTGACGCCCGTTCCTAGAGAATTGGACATGGAACACTATAAATTTTTTACAAAGGTTGAAAATGATGGCTTCTGATGAATGAATCAGCCAGACATATACTTGGAATTGTCAGCGAGAGCATACTATCAGGAAATCGAGATTCGAAACTAGCCATCTCAAATCACTAAAATACAGTACACGCTAACGATCGTCTAGCTAAGTTTTGTTTGTTGGTTTGGAGGAGCGGACCAAACAGCGACGTCATCAGTCCTATTGGATTATCGAAGGACGGGGAAGGAAGTCGGCCGTGCCCTTTAAAAGCAACCATCCCGGCATTTGCCTGAAGTGACTTAGGGAACTCACGGAAAACCAGAACCAGGATGGCCGGACGCGGGTTTGAACCGTCGTCCTCCCGAATGCGATTCCAGTGCTAACCACTGTGCCACCTCCCTCGATCGTTTAGCTAACAAGTTATCTGGAATACATTATGGATTACATCAAAAACTGTTTACACCCGTCTATGTATATTGCAAAGTACATTTCCGGATGTTCACACTTAGTTCCTATGTTATGTTTCATACATGTACGTTTTACGAGAGTACAAGTTTTTATGCAAAAATGTGCATGATTTTTCGTGATGCCAATGCCATTGGATTGCCCCATGAACAAACATTAAAAAATATGATACACTTGTGAAATATGCTCCAAATGCAAAAAACCTGAAAGAAATTCATTCAAAGAAAGTATTTAACATCTCGAGACCGAACAATATGACAAGCAACCATTTCTCCCTGATTTACACTTTCACTAATATCGGACTCGTGGGGGTTCACAGTCTATCATTTTTTTTCAAAAATTGCGTCAGAACCTATAGCTTTTCCAATAATTTCGTCAGAACCTACAGCTGCCAGATTATTAGCCTCACTGGCTTTAGTATCATGGACTTAATCATCCTCTGCTTCCGTAATATCATTACCTCTGGCAAATCTTCGAGACAAGCTACAACAATTACGTCATCTGTTAGTATTTTTGACCCGCGAAAAGAATTTTTCTGCGAAAATACATTTCCAATAAGGAGAATCGTACTAACACTAAAAGGAGCATGACCTGAACGAAAAATATCAAAGAATGCAACAAATTACGCTTGTGTAGCAGTACCAAAATAACGCACACACGTTTAGACGGCACCCTAATGTACCGAACGGTTTTCGGTTTATTTCGTAAATAAAAACTGCAGATTTAACAGATGACGTGCAAAAGATGAAAACAGGATATAACCCTCATCATGTATGTATTAGGAAACAAAAAACTGCTCACGGTTCTACGAGAGTAAACACAACAAATGTGGTCTCTCCAAAGCAGATATTCAGTTCTCACCAAAGACCATACAGACATAGTTTTTGAACAGCAGATAACATCCAGAAGGCTATAAAATGTTTTCAAATGAAGATAAACATGTACTTAACCGTACCGTTAGCCCAAGATTTGGGAAATTTTGTGCAGTCATCAAAACAAGGATAGAAAGAGGTGTGTATCAACAGACAACGATGGGTGATACGGGCACAGACAGTTTCACCTACTAGCCGGCCGAAGTGGCCGTGCGGTTCTAGGCGCTGCAGTCTGGAACCGCGAGACCGCTACGGTCGCAGGTTCCAATCCTGCGTCGGGCATGGATGTGTGTGATGTCCTTAGGTTAGTTAGGTTTAACTAGTTCTAAGTTTCAGGGGACCTCAGAAGTTGAGTCTCATAGTGCTCAGAGCCATTTGAACCAGTTTCATCTACTGAGTGAAAGATTGCTATCCATATGAAGTACTTAGGTGCAATAACGAATAATTCGACACGTCTGGATATGCAGTCGATAATCCTTTTGGAAAAACACCTCAAGACCCGAAGGTTGTCCGCCTGATGAAAGACAAGGTGAATGGTTCGCACACTGCAGAGTTTGTAGGGCTCAGATCAAAAATGTGTACCTACAGCATAGATGCAGGTGCAGTCCAGAGGTGAGCGATCTCTGAGGCTCTCACGATCGAAGTTTGCAAGAGGTTGGTAGTAGAGGGTGATGGCGCCGTTCCACATATGATGCGCCAGTAAATCTTTCGATCGCGAGGCCATGATGTAGGCAATACGAGGTGTGGCTAGAAAAAATCCGGACTAGTACTGGTGAAACAATAAAACGAATGCAATAAGGCTGAAAGTCGCGTGGCCTGTCACGTGACTCTCGCTCCGCCTACTGCTCGAGTTTCATCTGCCCCCTGCACTCAGTCTGCCCGTGGCGTCTGTTTTAAGTAGTTGACGTTTTGTCTGTGGGTCGGAAAATGTTGAGTGTACAGAAAGAACAGCGTGTTAACATCAAATTTTGTTTCAAACTAGGAAAATCTGCAAGTGAAACGTTTGTAATGTTACAACAAGTGTACGGCGATGATTGTTTATCGCGAACACAAGTGTTTGAGTGGTTTAAACGATTTAAAGATGGCCGCGAAGACACCAGTGATGACACTCGCACTGGCAGACCATTGTCAGCAAAAACTGATGCAAACATTGAAAAAATCGGTAAACTTGTTCGACACTTTCCTTGTCAACTCCTGTTAACTCAGACACTGCTCTGATTGTTAAACGGCGATCTTTTCGAACAAGTTTACCGATTTTTTCAATGTTTGCATCAGTTTTTGCTGACAATGGTCTGCCAGTGCGAGTGTCATCACTGGTGTCTTCGCGGCCATCTTTAAATCGTTTAAACCACTCAAACACTTGTGTTCGCGATAAACAATCATCGCCGTACACTTGTTGTAAAAATGGTTCAAATGGCTCTGAGCACTATGGGACTCAACTGCTGTGGTCATAAGTCCCCTAGAACTTAGAACTACTTAAACCTAACTAACCTAAGGACAGCACACAACACCCAGCCATCCCGAGGCAGAGAAACACTTGTTGTAACATTACAAACATTTCACTTGCAGATTTTCCTAGTTTGAAACAAAATTTGATGTTAACACGCTGTTCTTTCTGTACACTCAACATTTTCCGACGCACAGACAAAACGTCAACTACTTAAAACAGACGCCACGGGCAGACTGAGTGCAGGAGGCAGATGAAACTCGAGCAGTAGGCGGAGCGAGAGTCACGTGACAGGCCACGCGACTTTCAGCCTTATTGCATTCGTTTTATTGTTTCACCAGTACTAGTCCGGTTTTTTTCTACCCACACCTCGTATATTGCACTGCAATAGAAAACAGGACTGTCGCATTACGACGACAGACGGTTCATCTATGGGGACATGATCGGCCCCCTCTGGTGTTCACAGTACTCATTAAGTAATTGAATCCGTGCCTCTGTATTTATTTATTTGTAAATAGTGGATGTGTGTGCGAGTGTGTGCAGAATACCTGGATGAAGCTGAAATGAGTGTGAAATCTTAAGGGACTTAACTGCTAAGGTCATCAGTCCCTAAGCTTACACACTACTTAACCTAAATTACCCTAAGGACAAACACACACACCCATGTCCGAGGGAGGACTCGAACCTCCGCCGGGACCAGACTGGATGAAACACATGTCATTGTGTGTGTATAGAGGGTGAAGAAAAATGCCACACATGACGGTCAGTATGGGATTCCTCATCCCAATTGATTTCGTAGAAATATGATTTAAAAAAGAGGCCCTGACAACGCTGTGCAGCGTGGGGAGGAACAGATAGCTTGAACCCTGCTCTGCTCTCCCATTAGCTCTGTGACGAGGCAATGCCGGGGGGAGGAGTGGAGGATGGGATGGGACAGGATGGGATGGGATGGTATGGAATGGGGAGGAGGGACAGACATATATGCCGACCAGCCGATGTTTGAGTCGTCTTGGCACCAAACTTTTTTTTCTTAATTTCGGTTAAAGCATCAAATTGTATCCAATTTACATCTCCACAATGCGGTATCTTGTATATTTCTTTCTGTTACTTTTACCTATATTTGAACATTAAGACACTTATTACGGACGTAAATGACTCCTTTGTTTCTTCCTTGACACGGATAGAGCCAATAGAAAATAACAGTGGATATAGTAACATCGTTTGTATCCAATGAGGTACAAAAACACAATAAGTAGACCAAACTAGATTGCACATAACGCTACACGCAGTAGCTCCATTCTGTACATTTGATGCCCAGGGTTATCTTCACAGAGAAAGTACATACACGTACGAGCAGCGTTCGCCTTAGAGAAGATTTTCAAAGCGACCGCCTTGGATTTGCTGGACCCTACGCAACACACCTGCATCAGCGGTTATTGAAGCGGCATGCACGCGAGCTATTAGGTGGTGTACATCGATCGTTGTAGTACTAGAAACTTGTTCCTTTAAGTGTCCCCACAATTAAAAGACTAGTGGATTTAAGTCTGGGGAACATGGAGGCCAGAACAATGGACCTCCACATCTACATCTACATCTACATCTACATTCATACTCCGCAAGCCACCTGACGGTGTGTGGCGGAGGGCACCTTGAGTACCTCTATCGGTTCTCCCTTCTATTCCATTCTCGTATTGTTCGTGGAAAGAAGGATTGTCGGTATGTCTCTGTGTGGGCTCTAATCTCTCTGATTTTATCCTCATGGTCTCTTCGCGAGATATACGTAGGAGGGAGCAATATACTGCTTGACTCTTCGGTGAAGGCATGTTCTCGAAACTTCAACAAAAGCCCGTGCCGAGCTACTCAGCGTCTCTCTTGAAGAGTCTTCCACTGGAGTTTATCTATCATGTCCGTAACGCTTTCGCGATTACTAAATGATCCTGTAACGAAGCACGCTGCTCTTCGTTGGATCTTCTCTATCTCTTCTGTCAACCCTATCTGGTACGGATCCCACACTTCTGAGCAGTATTCAAGCAGTGGGTGAACAAGCGTACTGTAACCTACTTCCTTTGTTTCGAATTGCATTTCCTTAGGCTTCTTCCAAGGAATCTCAGTCTGGCATCTGCTTTACCGACGATCAACCTTATATGATCATTCCATTTTAAATCACTCCTAATGCGTACTCCCAGATAATTTATGGAATTAACTGCTTCCAGTTGCTGACCTGCTATATTGTAGCTAAATGATAAAGGATCTTTCGTTCTAAGTTTTCGCAGCACATTACACTGCCTACATGGGGATTCAATTGACATTCCTTGCACCATGCGTCAATTCGCTGCAGATCCTCCTGCATTTCAGTACAATTTTCCATTGTTACAACCTCTCGATATACCACAGCATCATCCGCAAAAAGCCTCAGTGAACTTCGGATGACATCCACATGGTCATTTATGTATATCGTGAATAGCAACTGTCCCAAGACACTCCACTGCAGCACACCTGAAATCACTCTTACTTCGGAAGACTTCTCTACATTGAGAATGACATGCTGCGTCCTGTTATCTAGGAACTCTTCAATCCAATCACACAATTGGTCTGATAGTCCACATACTTTTACTTTGTTCATTAAACGACTGTGGGGAACTGTATCGAACGCCTTGCGGAAGTCAAGAAACACGGCATCTACGTGAGAACGCGTGTCTATGGCCCTCTGAGTCTCGTGGACGAATAGCGCGAGCTGGGTTTCACACGACCGTCTTTTTCGAAACCCATGCTGATTCCTACAAAGTATATTTCTAGTCTCCAGAAAAGTCATTATACTCGAACATAATACGTGTTCCAAAATTCTACAACTGATAGACGTTAGAGATATAGGTCTACAGTTCTGCACATCTGTTCGACGTCCCTTCTTGAAAACGGGGATGACCTGTGCCCTTTTCCAATCCTTTGGAACGCTACGCTCTTCTAGAGACCTACAGTACACCGCATCAAGAAGGGGGCAAGTTCCTTCACGTACTCTGTGTAAAATCGAACTGGTATCCCATCAGGTCCAGCGGCCTTTCCTCTTTTGAGCGATTTTAATTGTTTCCCTATCCCTCTGTCGTCTATTTTGATATCTATCATTTTGTCATCTGTGCGACAATCTAGAGAACGAACCATAGTGCAGTCTTCCTCTGTGAAACAGCTTTAGAAAAAGACATTTAGTATTTCGGCCTTTAGTATGTCATCCTCTGTTTCAGTACCATTTTGGTCACAGAGTGTCTGGACATTTTGTTTTGATCCACCTACCGCTTTGACATAAGACCAAAATTTCTTAGGATTTTCTGCCAAGTCAGTATATAGAACTTTACTTTCGAATTCACTGAACGCCTCTCGCATAGCCCTCCTCACACTATATTTCGCTTCGCGTAATTTTTGTTTGTCTGCAAGGCTTTGGCTATGTTTATGTTTTCTGTGAAGTTCCCTTTGCTTCAGCAGCAGTTTTCTAACTCGGTTGTTGTACCACGGTGGCTCTTTTCCATCTCTTACAATCTTGCTTGGCACATATTCATCTAACGCATATTGTACGATGGTTTTGAACTTTGTCCACTGATCCTCAACACTATCTGTACTTGAGACAAAACTTTTGTGTTGAGCCGTCAGGTACTCTGAAATCTGCTTTTTGTCACTTTTGCTAAACAGAAAAATCTTCCTACCTTTTTTAATATTTCTATTTACGGCTGAAATCACCGATGCAGTAACCGCTTTATGATCGCTGATTCCCTGTTCTGCGTTAACTCTTCCAAATAGTTCGGGTCTGTTTGTCACCAGAAGATCTAATATGTTATCGCCACGAGTCGGTTCTGTGTTTAACTGCTCAAGGTAGTTTTCAAATAAAGCACTTAAAAAAATTTCACTGGATTCTTTGTCCCTGCCACCCGTTATGAACGTTTGAGACTCTCAGTCCATATCCGGCAAATTAAAATGTCCACCCAGAACTATAACATGGTGGGGAAATCTACTCGAAATATTTTCCAAATTATCCTTCAGGTGCTCAGCCACAACAGCTGCTGACCCAGGGGGCCTATAGAGACATCCAATTACCATGTCTGGGCCTGCTTTAGCCGTGACCTTCACCGAAATCATTTCACATTTCGGATCTCCGTCAATTTCCGTCGATACTATTGCACTTCTTATCGCTATAAACAAGCCTGCCCCTTCCCTTCCAGGTCCAATACATTTCCAGGAAACGCTTAATTTAGATACACTCCTGGAAATGGAAAAAAGAACACATTGACACCGGTGTGTCAGACCCACCATACTTGCTCCGGACACTGCGAGAGAGCCCGCATCTCGTGGTCGTGCGGTAGCGTTCTCGCTTCCCACGCCCGGGTTCCCGGGTTCGATTCCCGGCGGGGTCAGGGATTTTCTCTGCCTCGTGATGGCTGGGTGTTGTGTGCTGTCCTTAGGTTAGTTAGGTTTAAGTAGTTCTAAGTTCTAGGGGACTTATGACCACAGCAGTTGAGTCCCATAGTGCTCAGAGCCATTTGAACCATTTGACACTGCGAGAGGGCTGTACAAGCAATGATTACACGCACGGCACAGCGGACACACCAGGAACCGCGGTGTTGGCCGTCGAATGGCGCTAGCTGCGCAGCATTTGTGCACCGCCGCCGTCAGTGTCAGCCAGTTTGCCGTGGCATACGGAGCTCCATCGCAGTCTTTAACACTGGTAGCATGCCGCGACAGCGTGGACGTGAACCGTATGTGCAGTTGACGGACTTTGAGCGAGGGCGTATAGTGGGCATGCGGGAGGCCGGGTGGACGTACCGCCGAATTGCTCAACACGTGGGGCGTGAGGTCTCCACAGTACATCGATGTTGTCGCCAGTGGTCGGCGGAAGGTGCACGTGCCCGTCTACCTGGGACTGGACCGCAGCGACGCACGGATGCACGCCAAGACCGTAGGATCCTACGCAGTGCCGTAGGGGACCGCACCGCCACTTCCCAGCAAATTAGGGACACTGTTGCTCCTGGGGTATCGGCGAGGACCATTCGCAACCGTCTCCATGAAGCTGGGCTACGGTCCCGCACACCGTTAGGCCGTCTTCCGCTCACGCCCCAACATCGTGCAGCCCGCCTCCAGTGGTGTCGCGACAGGCGTGAATGGAGGGACGAATGGATACGTGTCGTCTTCAGCGATGAGAGTCGCTTCTGCCTTGGTGCCAATGATGGTCGTATGCGTGTTTGGCGCCGTGCAGGTGAGCGCCACAATCAGGACTGCATACGACCGAGGCACACAGGGCCAACACCCGGCATCATGGTGTGGGGAGCGATCTCCTACACTGGCCATACACCACTGGTGATCGTCGAGGGGACACTGAATAGTGCACGGTACATCCAAACCGTCATCGAACCCATCGTTCTACCATTCCTAGACCGGCAAGGGAACTTGCTGTTCCAACAGGACAATGCACGTCCGCATGTATCCCGTGCCACCCAACGTGCTCTAGAAGGTGTAAGTCAACTACCCTGGCCAGCAAGATCTCCGGATCTGTCCCACATTGAGCATGTTTGGGACTGGATGAAGCGTCGTCTCACGCGGTCTGCACGTCCAGCACGAACGCTTGTCCAACTGAGGCGCCAGGTGGAAATGGCATGGCAAGCCGTTCCACAGGACTACATCCAGCATCTCTACGATCGTCTCCATGGGAGAATAGCAGCCTGCATTGCTGCGAAAGGTGGATATACACTGTACTAGTGCCGACATTGTGCATGCTCTGTTGCCTGTGCTATGTGCCTGTGGTTCTGTCAGTGTGATCATGTGATGTATCTGACCCCAGGAATGTGTCAATAAAGTTTCCCCTTCCTGGGACAATGAATTCACGGTGTTCTTATTTCAATTTCCAGGAGTGTAGTTATGCACATTCATTCCAAAGTGAGGCAGTGCACCATTATGCTGATACTATAGCTGTCGCGAAAACCAAGTGAAAGAAACATACGATACAGGATCGCATTTAACTTGTCCGACAGTCACTAAGAGCATAAAAATACTCCTCCCACGATTCCAGCCGGCCGCGGTGGCCGTGCGGTTCTGGCGCTGCAGTCCGGAACCGCGGGACTGCTACGGTCGCAGGTTCGAATCCTGCCTCGGGCATGGGTGTGTGTGATGTCCTTAGGTTAGTTAGGTTTAAGTAGTTCTAAGTTCTTGGGGACTTATGACGTAAGTTTTTGAGTCCCATAGTGCTCAGAGCCATTTGAACCATTTGAACCACGATTCCAACCAACAGGTTTATGCCAAAACGTTCCTGAAAGCTACGTTCACGGGTTTGAAAATGTCTTCGCAAGTGAAGTTACGAGTATGTTCGTCAGCCCATATCACGTTATTTATAAAATGTTCGTTAACTTTCACTTAATGCAAAAGCCATTCACAAATCAGCACTCATCGAATGCAGTCTTCTGGCCGATTGTGTTCAGTGAACGTGTAATGATATGGTTGCAGTTCTTCATCGTGCAACACTTAAACAACCAGTCTTTGAGATATCTTGAACTACCTTGCAATAACACGTGTACTTCGTCAAGATGACTGAAGAACGGTTTCAAGAAATGCGACCTCTGTGTTTAGAGTATATCTACAACTCGGACGACATTTTTCCATTATTTGTGGACGAAGATTGCCGGTTTCCTGAATGTGTTGCTTCAGGCGACGAAATACATTGTTTTCAGGACGAAGCCTTTGAGGGTACCGCGCAGCATACGCACGAGCAGCAGCAGTTGGGTTATCGGATGCACCTGGTATCAAAGGCATATCGACGTCTATATCGCTCGTGTACTCCATCGGGAAGCCGCACTGCATGAGCTTGACAGGCCAAGTTACGGTGGGGAAATTGCGCTATTAGTAGAAGCATGCTCGAAGTTTAATGGATTCCACTGTCAAGTGATAAGTTACTGTCGTATGACAAAATGAAAAAAAAGAAGACATCATTTTGTCAGACGACAGTAACTTATCACTTGACAGTGGAATCCATTAAACTTCGAGCATGCTTCTACTAATAGCGCAATTTCCTTCCTGACGCCCAAAGAAGGGCTGAGGGCAAGGTGGGGGCCTGGCCACTATGTTCCAATCCCTTCCCCAGGAACCAAGGAACGCGCAGGGAACGTGGATTAAAGGTACAAAGCACATTTTTCGTTTATTATTATAAAATTTTAATTTATAATTAATTATTTAACGCCACCTAGCATATCAGGAAACCGACGTCGTGAGGAGGAGGAAGCAGCAAGTCGCCACACTCAGTAGGACTGTCGACTCATAGTTTTTCAGAGAAGAACAAAAAATGTGTGTGAAATCTTACGGGACTTAACCAGAGAAGAACATTCCAATGCCCAGAGATTAACCTGTACTAATAGTGGAAAGGGGACTTCTCGTTGCAGTAACATACCAAATCTGTGGTGGGTGAAGAAAGACACTACAAAGAAAATTGGAGAATTATGGTCTGTATTTGGGATTGTGGACAACTGCACAATGTCATTCATTAAGGAAGTTCAGAATTCAAGGACACTTTTCTCACAATCAGCAAACAAATAGTGACCGGCGTGTCCCCAAATCCCCCTCACGGACTGCCTTGATGCTGGTAGGTTGGTGATGCTGTGCAGAGTACAGCATAACATAATGTGCATTGAGGGAAGCTCCAATATCGCTTTGGGTATCTAAGTGCTGCCCTCATCAGTCACAAGAATATAAATCAAGTCCTATGACGGTTGCGCCATTCTGCTGTCTCCTGGTACATGGACGCTCCTGCACTAACCTGTCGTTTGTGAGCGCCCTGGCCATAGCTCCTTCAAGGTGACGTTGAGAGAGGGCACTGAGCTGTGCCCTGGCATGATTCATCCTCGCCTGACACTCTGACGAATATGGTATCACTGTACATTCAGGGAGAGTGGTGAAGTAAAAATCCTGAGTTCGTTGCCGTCATGCCACGACCGCCCCTCCACAACCAATCAAGACCTTGTGGAGGGCAGGCTTTATGTAGAGGACACACCGTGACAGGACAGACTCATAAGCAACATGGCGTCGACAGCAAGCTCCTCACATTTTCTCGATGGGCTGCCTCCGGTCGGATGGAGTAAGATGGATCGTGTTCAGTTTCCATGGTCCCCAGAAACGCCACGCCCTTTGGCGGTAGAGACTGATGGTAGAGGTGAATGAATCATGGTCAGAGATAGCAACGGCCCACACTTCAGAAGCATACACCCCATTGGCAGCACCGCAAGAGGTATAAAAAAATCGAGGCGAGTGGAAGAAAGGTTAGTGAAATGAATAAACCCCAGACGATCATCATGAACATGCTCTCAAGAGTTCACAAGGTTGAGATGCTGGGCAACTACCGAAAAAAAAATTTGTCGTTAGGTTTAAAGACGGCCACCACAACGTCCGAGAGCAACTCAAACGAGAGTTCGATAGCCCTCAACCTTTCGATGCCAAAACCAGTGTGATCAATCACGACAGCTCTTATGTGGTAGTCAGATTATCCGTATCATAGCGCCGCACAAAGTCGGCTCACATCACTTCATTCGTCAGCTTCACGTTAACAGTGGTAGCAAGGATCGAAAAATGAATTCCGAGAACATTTTGCGGCGGGAGACGCATTTCATCCCGTATAAATCGTTCTACTTCATACATTTTTGATCGTTCATGATCCTAAGGAAAAGTCGATTTAACCGTGGCTTGGCCATAGGAAAACGCGGTGATGGTCAGTGAATTAGGACACGTCGGGAAGCCGCTACGCGGAAGTTAACAAACGCATCCACGCTCGCAAGCACAATGCAACAGGTGGCGCATAAAAGGCGCGCTCGCCTCACCACTGTCGAAAGTAGACCAAAAGTCAACTACGTCTACTGTTACGTTAGTGCGAGATGATACACATTCCTCTGTACATTCCGATGCGCTGCACGATGTGACAATGTTGCCAGCTCCTCGTTTTCATACATATTTTTTCAAAATACACCCGATCCGATTCTGATAGATAATGTTTTGTCTTGAAACTGGATGAGATGTACTGATCTCGAGATCCGGCATTTTCTCTTCATCCTATATCTATTGCATACAACTGCACACTATGTGTGTGGGTGTGTGTCTGTGTGTGTGTGAGTGTGTGCCGATTCGGCATTAATGCTGTTAATAACAATACCTACAACAAAAAATATTCTCAGTATTATGTTCTGCGTATCATAGTCTTTGGATGCGCCTGTATTTCCCCCACACACTACTCCTTACCGTTACAAATATCTGGAAACAGTAATAGCAGTAGCCTTATACTAAACATTATTCTCTCAATAGTTTTTCATAGGCCTCTTTTCTTAGTTATTATTTTCAATATTTCACCATGTACAATATCTCTCCATTTTATTGTTGATATTTTTCTATAGTATCAAGTTTCAAATGTTTCAATCTTCGTTATCATTGCCATCATCTACGTTTCACTTCCATACGATGCTGGGTCCCATAGCAGTATTTAATATTACCTCAACGCTATTGTTGAAGAAAGCTGAGGCTGAAATTCTTCTTGTCGCTAGCTACTACATAGACCACCTTCTGCTTACAATTGCCCTACACTCATATTCATATCTATGTTTGCTATCCATTCTATTCGACAGATCTTCTAAGTCTTGCTTCCTTATGGCAAGGAGTACTATGTCGTGTGTTCTCTTTGCACTTTTATCCGTCTCCTGAAGTTTTACTTCGCTTTTTTCATTGGTGCTTCGACATCCTACTCAAGTGAAGGTAAAAGTGTACTGTAACCACGCTACACGCCGTTCTTAAAAAGTGCATGACTGTCTTTGCCACCGGCCAATGTGGCCAAGCGGTTCTAGGCGCTTCAGTCTGGAACCGCGCTGCTGCTACGGTCGTAGGTTCGAATCCTCTCTCGGGCATGGGTATGGGTGTTGTCCTTAGGTTACTTAGGTTTAAGTAGTTCTAAGTCTAGGGGACTGATGACCTCATATGTTAATTCCCGTAGTGCTTAGAGCCATTTGATTTGAACTGTCTTTGTTTTTTTTTCTTACTCTCATTTTATTTTCAGAAAATTTCATAGAATATTATCTTTGCCACGCATTTCGTCCTCTTTCGTCTCATGATATCGAACATCATGCTGCATTTATCAGTGAACAAAGCGCCTCCTAAGGGAACACTTGTTCGATATGTGAAAGTTTTGAGTGTGAAGTAGTCCGTTGGACGCTGCAGAGGCGACACGTGACAGGACGCGTCAGGCTGACGTAAGGAGGGAGCAGAGAGCAACGGCCCAGTCCGTGTCAGCCGCACGCTGCATGCATCAGCGTGCTCTGGCCCGCCCCACCGGCAAACTCAGCATTTGATTCCCTTCGAGAGGATACTGAACTTCGAGAACTGCGCATCTATGTTCGCTCATAAGTTACAAATTGAGTTACGACAGTTAGGATTACATTTACATGATTACCCCGAAATTCACTCGTAAGTATTTGACAAAGGAGAACAACTATCGGACTATTTCCATACCGTTCCTCTCTCCAATAACACTTTCCGAGACAGTACTGATTTTTATTATTTTATCACGATGGTCATTCCTTGCAATGTAGGTGGTAGTCAACAAAAAATTCTCGCGTTCGGAGGAGAAAGTTGATGAATGAAATTTTTTGTCAGGCGGTCTTGCCGCAGCGACAAACTTTGTTGTAATGATCGCCAACCTTACTTGCTTATCATATCCTTGATGCTCTCTAGCCTATTTCACGATAATTAAAAGTAATCGGTCCTTCTTTGAACGTTTTTGATATTCTCTGTCAATCCCATATGCTAAGAAACCTATACCGTGCAGCGAAACTTCAGCAGACGACGGACAAGCGCAGTATAGGTAACCTTAACAGGTTCGTTGCATCTTATTGTTCGTAACTGCGGTCCCTATGCATTTTTTGGAATCGGCAGCTGCTATATTTGTTTCATTTAGCGAGAAAACGAAAGTTAACGTTATCGTTTTAGTATACATGTAGAGGACAACGCGCTTTTCATTTTAAATGTTAACTGCAACTTTTCACACCACGTAGAAATTTTTTGTAAATCATTTTGTATTCCTTTTGATCTGATGACTTTACTACAGATCAAACGACTTAATCACCTGTAGACGATCTAAGAGAGTTGCTCAGGATGTGTATTAAATAGTTTATGTGCATGAAGAACCTCAGGCGACCCAGAACACTTCTATGGCGACCATCAGATGTAGCTTCCGTTTGATTAAATGACCTCTCGTCAATTAATATGAACTGTGACCATTCTGAAGGGAATCGAACAGCAAAATTGAGATGATACTCCGTATGCATGCAACTTGATTAGGCGCAGCTTGTAAGGTATGGTCTCAAAAGCGTTCTGGAAATCTAGATATACGGAATCAGTTTGAAATCCCCTGTCGATAGCAGTTATTACACCGTGCGAATAAAGACCGTGTTGCCTTCCACGAGAACGATATTTTCTTAATCCATGCTGAATCTGTGTCAGGTCGTTTTATTTACGATATTTCATAGTGTACGTCCAAAACTCCTAGAAGAGGTCAACTTCAATTATATGCGTCTATAGTTAAGCGGATTACTTCTATTTTCCCCTTTCTGTTTTGGTGTAACATGTGCAACTTTCCCGTCTTTGCGGACGGATCTTTGACGGGTCAGTGGTTGTATGTGACAGTTAAAAATAAAACTGTTTCATCAGCATACCCTTACACAATCTGGGCCAGGAATTTATCCTTTATTATGTGCCATTAGTGGCTCTGCTAAACAAAGGGTATCTGCCTCCTAATCACTCAAGTTGGCAGCTCTTCTTGATTCGAATTTTGTATCATTTACTGCATAGTGAAAGAATTACTTAAAGTTGCGCTTAGTACCTTCGATTTACTGTCGCCGTCGTCGTTTACTTTACAATTGCAATCACACAGTGAAAATATCGATGTGTCTTGCGACTGGTGTAATTTACACAAGACCACAACCTCTTTGGATTTTCTATCGTATTTTGAGACAAATTTTCGGTGATGAAGCTGAGTAATATTAACAAACAATAAGTACCACAGTATGCTGTTAAGTCGTTCTTTCGCTTTCATACTTTTCGCTCCATACCTGAGAATATGTGTTAACTCTTGGTAGCCGAATTTGACGACTAGGCAGAAAAAAATGCAAGATAATAAAGTTTTAATAGTACCAAATGTAATGTGAAGCAATGTAAAGTAACACTGCCAATTATTTGGATCTGTAAGATTACTTTGGTAAAAGGTAACGTCAGTCACTTTTCTCGGACGTGTAACTTTTGTACTTATCATGTCACGAATACGGATGTAGCTAACCAGGATATATTACATATCAAAATGATCAGCGCACTACCGCCAAGCTAATATTATTATTTTCATCAGCTTATTTGTCCGAAAGCCGAGAATTTCATATAATTTATAGTCACTGGCGTCACGTACAATTGTATTGGCTAGGAAGTGAATACTAATAGCGACTTGGCATAAATGACGTAGGGGTGGTGTTTCGGGCGTGGTGTGGAAAGGTCTCGTTTCTGGGTCCCTGTGAGGAAAGACAGGCCACAGAGGATTAGCAATCGCAAGAGTTATTCCTCTCACTTACGTGCCTTTATGGTTTGACTGTTTACTGAAGAACGGGTGTATAGGTCGTTATTAAAGATGTGTTGGACTTTTTTTGGGCCGTATACAACCGCATATGTGCACTGTTTCGATATTTAGAAACTACGGGACTGAAGCCGAGTTACAGATTCACATACTACCTTGGTAACAGACTGTGAAGCAAGTTAGGAATGTACTTTAACACACCTTGTAACTGTATAGCATTTGAGACTTCGTTTACTGACTAAAACTACCGACTGCGGAACTAAGTTATTTATTTATCACGAAATAAGTGAATGTTTCATTAATAAACTATTCCCGGGTGCAAAATTCATTCCTAGTTGTAACATTAGAGACAATCGAAATCACTCCAACTATATTTCGATAATTTTATGTAGTTTATATTCTGCAGTGAACTTTATAAACAATATTTTACTGGAAGTACTTTTTGCACCGGTGTAAGATCGCACCTAGACTAATAGACACTTTGGCCAAAGAGTTTTAAAAATCGATCGTGCATTCAGTTCCACACCGTCAAGCTCAAACCGATCAACAGTTTTTAAGTCGGGTTTCAACCTCTTAATTTGAGATCTCATCTGTGAATTTCACTTTTTTTTCTCTCCAGTAACTTATACTTCTGATGTATTCCTTCTCTTTATCTCAAAGTATGCACTACAGAAGGTCAATACACTAACAAAGATGAACTTGTGAATAAACTTGAAGCATCTGGTTTAGAATACGTTAAAACTGACTGGACTTATTTTGAGAGAGGGAATTCTTTTAAAGTGGTTGCAGCCAATTCCCTCCTTCACCATGGTCCATTCCGAGTTTGTAGTCTGTTTCTGATGAGTTCGATGGTGACGGGACGTTGAGCCTGCAAAGCCCTTTGTTCCTTATTTGGCCTCGTTCATACATCTTTTGTAACCGGAAGTGTTCACGGCACGTTCGCATCTCAAGCACAAGTTTGAGAAATTTTCATTGGACAAAAGTATGCATTGCACTTGGAAGCTTCCGAAGAGTGTGTGTCGTCGATAGCGGCTGTTAAGAAATGGAAGGAGAGAGGGGCTGGGAAGGTTACAATCAGCACAGGTTACCTAAATGTACTGTAAGAATTCAAACTGAAGTCCTTATTTTAATGCAGTTTCTGTACAACACACGTTACCACATTGTTTGCCGTAAATTCGAGTTGTCTTTCTAACACAAGACGTATTCAGTGTCCTCTCTGCGTCTGATGGTCTCCAACTGGACACAAAAGATATATGATTAAAGAGGTTTTGCGTTGGTATTTGATAATTTAAAATTCTCAGCACCCAAGCCGCGTCACGTTGAAGCTAATACTCAAGTTTTGGAGGATCATTAACACTATTTTCATCGACAGGAGACAAAAATCTCTTTGCTAGTTTGTGTTCCATACGCTACCCTCCATTTAAGTAAACCTTAGCGGCCTCTTGAAGTTGTGTTCCAGTAGTTAATCCTGAAGTGTTGTGTAATATATACGAAGTGAGGTCTGTCAGCTATCAGGGAGGCCATCTCGGGTTTCGTAATCAAAATTGCTAGGCTTATAGGGGGAAACAACAAGCGTACAGTAATTTTTGTGTTTCCCTCTCAACAAATATTCCACTGCGAAAGATCTGCCCCATTCTGACATCAAGCAAACGCCACTTTCACTGTTCAAATATTCAGTACACAGACAGATCGCCGGCCGATGTGGCCGAGCGGTTCTAGGCGCTACAGTCTGGAACCGCGCGACCGCTACGGTCGCAGGTTCGAATCCTGCCTCCGGCATGGATGTGTGTGATGTCATTAGGTTAGTTAGGTTTAAGTAGTTCTAAGTTCTAGGGGACTGATGACCTTAGAAGTTAAGTCCCATAGTACTCAGAGCCATTTGAACCATTTGAACAGACAGATCTTCACCACCTTCCTGACCACTGCATTCCAGTAGTGCGCCGCATGTACCAGGGGCTTAGTGTTATCAGACAATATTTTGTATGGACAGGTGAGGCCAATGCAGGTAAACGTTGTAAAAATTTTGCTTTGACGATGCTTGAGTACAACATACCAGGAAATATATGCATTATATCTACACACATCTAGAAACATGTATATGTTTCTAAGATTTGTTGTATTAGTTTTTACATCAAAACTTATTTAATCTCTTTTTTTGTTTGCTCCACTTTCATGAGTTCTATTTTACTTAGGACTTGTGGATTTAACACTAAGTCAAGTCATATTGAATTTTGAGTAAATCAGTGTTTCTAGTTTCTCCGTACCTCTATTGGAGATGAAGCTGTTGTTGATTTCATACTTCAATCACATACCACTGTTCAGACAGTAGAAGAGCCGTGAAGTTAACTTTAGAGAAAGTTGCTTTTTACTTAGTAAATAGTCGATCCGTATCGGGCACCTACGTGAGAGGGAGTAACTCTTCCGATTGCTAATCCCCTGTGGCCCTTGCGATGGTTTAAGGTGCCTGTGACATTAGGGGGTTTAAAACCTGCTGTTGTATTGTGGTTGGTCGTGCAGATTCCGTATCTCATGAAATCCAGCGGACCGAGATCTGGTTTGTACTGCTCATGCGCAACATCAGTAGGAACTCATAAACAACGCCAAGGTCACCACCGGGTTCCCAGCATTAGATAAACAAAGCTAAGTCAGGATAAGAGTTTTTTTATTACGAAGTTTATACCACAAGTACAATACATTATTGATTTACTTCTTCGAAGCACTATGTATAGATTACTCTAATTAACTGCACGAAAGCGGGCAGACCACGAATTGTTTCTGAATAGCGAAAACCAACTCCAGTTGAGAAAAGTAATTGTTCCACTACATCTCAGCACTGTTCTGCACCACTATACACAGTCCTATCCCCCAGATCACTTATGTCCCTCAATAGGTCTTGCACGTCCAGTGCTCACGAGTGTCCAGCCTGGTCCGAGCGGTATCGTAATCAGACTGACTGGCACATCGAAATTTGTGCCAGAAGATGAGGAGCCGGTATTTCCTTCCACTCTGATTTACATTTTAATGTCGTTTTATAGTAATTGAGGCTTTGGAAAAGCAATTAATCTTTCCAGGTGATGTCGTGAGAGATGGACTCTATTTGCCTATACATCTTGAATTTTGAAATTAGTTTTTATAGTAAATAGTTATGTACAGAGTTTAATAAATGCAGGGTTCTGATTCGTTGACGCCACATATTTTGATGGACTCCATTACTTTTTAGGCACCAATGCTAAACTGGATCATTGACTCCTTCTACCCCCCCTCTCCCCCCCCCCTTCAAGGGGGGTCAATGGGTGAGCCTGGCCCCATCCCGTCAGCGGAATCCGACGTGTCGCATTCCACTTGCTCATTAACAAAGGGCCATTCTGTCTCTTTAAATGGCTAGTTTCCACTCCGGCATCCGCTCTCAAGTCATTTTTCAGCGCAAACACAGTGTCTTAGGCTTATTCCATTTTCTCCTCATTCCTGTTCTCCATTTAATTACACTCTGCATTCAGTTTCTCTGAAAACATGTAGGTCTTACGGGGCCATCGATAAGCTCTTCCTTTTAAAATTCGCTGATAATATTCTGGTGCGCCCACTGTCATCTTTCAAGGTGCTGAGGAGAATTTGTGAAGAAAGATTCACACCGGATGCGATTAGCCAGAACTAATCTGGCTGTATAGGAAACGTCTGCGAAATCGTCTGTTGCATGACATCACTGAAAGGAAACTGAGAGTGCTGACCTAGGAAGGAGGAAAAAGCAGTTATGGTATATTTAGGCGAAATGAGGTGGTAATAAATTGTGATTCTGTGATATTGTCACGAATTTTCAGGGATTGTGGAAAAGGGCAAATGAGTCAGTTAGAACTAGGGGATCCTCGTTCGGAAATACCGGAGGCGAAAGTTGTGTCCTCTGACACTGGAATACTTTTTTTTAATAGAAGATTGTATGGTAGGAAACTGTCAGAGGTGGTAGTATGGTCCAAAAGAAGAAAAAAAAAATCTAGTAAACTTGAATTCCGTAAATGCATACCTTAAGTGCCACGAACACCTATTCACCTTCGAAGCTGTGAAACACATCTCTTCTACTGCAAGTTCTTTCCTAAATCCCTCCGGGCAAATGCCGGGATGGTTCCTCTGAAAGGGCACGGCCGACTTCCTTCCCCGTCCTTCCGTTATCCGATGAGACTGATGACCTCGCTGTTTGGTCTCTTCCGCAAAACCAACCAACCAACCAACCAAGTTCTTTGGTTTCCATATTTTTGGAGAAGGTGGTAGAGTCCAAAACAAGTAAAAAAGTTCAGTAAGTCAGGGCCCTAAAATGCATACCTTACCTTACAGGTTTGGGCACTTGTTAATCTTCACTACTGTGAAACACATTTCTTCTCCTGAACTAGTGCCCATAGCTCTTAAGAAATGCGTATTAGAGCGCGTATTTAACTGACATTTTTTCCTGTTGTAATCCATACTACCACATCTGCGAGTTGGGTACCCTAAAGTATTAGCAACAACAGTACCGGTAAATTTATTCCGGTGTCAGGGGTATCAGAACAATTTTCGCTTATAACTTTCGACTCAGCCGTTTCTGGAGCGTGATCCCTTACCTCAAGTTGATACATTTACCATTTACTTCTTCATCCTTGAAAGTTTGTAACACAATCATGGAATCACCCTGTTTATTAGAAAGGGTGGAACAGGTTCCAGGAAAAACAGCTAAGATTACTGTTCATTTTGTAATTGAACTGCTAGTGTAAGGAGAACTACCAGGCCCTCAATTAGTGAAACTGTGCTTTGTTATAAGCAAACTCATGACCCAATAATTAAATAAAGAACAATACCTGACCATGATAATGAAAACAAGGTTGAATGAGCAGCTAATGCTTTCTATATTGACCAAGTTAATAAATGCCAGGTATAATATGAATAATGGAGAATCAATGCACATGAAAATCACGTGTAAGATCCTGTCAAAACTGCTAATTGTGATAGCGAACAGCTTATAGTCCAACACTCTGTAATGTGGATAGGAGCTCTTTAATGTAATTTCAGTACTCAGATAAGAAAGAGAATACATAATGCCACTACGACTTTTGAATGCGGTTCCCCAACAAAAAAATTCAATAGGCATGGATTTGCAGGTAATAGTAGGGAAATACAGGTAACACCACGTAATTTATTTCATAAATATGAACATGTATACTTCACAGAATCATCGGTAGCATCTCTTCGCTAAGCGACCGGCGTTCTCACTTACGTTCCCTGCTGAAATCGGCATGCATAAGAACGGGATAAGTATTCTGTATTCTGGCATGGTTGTCATAAGGAGTATGACTAAAATATTGAGTTTATATTTCAACTAGAGACTAGTTTCGTTAAGACTTGACAGTTGCGTCATCTAGCGCCTGTTATTATACATTATAATGGTGATTTTACATCAGCCATACGATCATTGTGTCACAGCAGGACACTTTGCAAGAATGCTTGACAAATTTCACCATGGTGTAATTTTTATCTATTCTACATTAGGAGACGGAATGAACATTTGGGGAAGCATAGGCACAACTTGATTATTACTCATAATTTTTGTCAAGTGTATGTTCATAATTCCCATTAAACAGGGTGTCCATAAAGTCCCTTTCCAATTTCAAAATTTTATTACAACGGCATTTGTTGAAATATCTTGACAACATTTCTTTTATTGCAATCAGTGTTTATAAAAGTCTTTTTGACAGTGTTTAATAGACATATATATGGGCGCCTATAGTTGCACGACGCACATCAAAACGGTACTCGATTTCTTGCCATGTTGGCTGTAGCATCAATGGTGGCAATGGCACTACGAATCCTTTGCTTCAAATCAGCAATAACCCGTATCTGTGTTTGATACACGATATATTTTACATGCCCCCATAAAAACGTCCAAGTGAGTGATATCTGGCGAACGCAGTGGCCAAGGAATTGGCCTATCCTTCCCAATCCATCTGCTTGGAAATGTTTCACTGAGGAACTGAAGAACATTTAGTCCCCAATGTGATTGTACACCATCTTGCTGCAAAGTGATAGCTGGTTGTAAGTCAATCAGTTGTGGTGCTACATATTCGGTCATAAGGTCGAGGTAAACATCTGCAGTAATTGTGGAATCGTTGAAGAAAATGGACCAATTGTTTGGTTGCACATGATTCCACACCACACATTCACTTTTGGAGTATCCCGGTGAAGCTCCCTAGTAACATGGGGACCCTCGTCACTGAAACAAACTCGCTTGAGAAATGCTTGATCCCCCGAAAGGCGTTCCAGCATGTTGAGTGCAAACGCTGTCCGTTTTGGCTTGTCATTTGGCTCAAGTGAGTTGCACTTTGTGGTCGTACGACCGTAAGTTCTTGTGGAGGACCTTACGCAGAGTTGAATGTGGTAATTGCAATTGTGTGGCAGCAGTACGGATGGACTTCGTAGGTGAACGAGTGAAGACGTTTACAGCGCGATCGATGTTTTCCTCGGATGTTCTTGGTCACCCGCTCCTCCCTTTATCCAACACTGTCCCAGCCTCCATAATTTTTTTGTGCCATTCACGGATTGAAGGGCGCGAAGATGAATCTCTCCCGTACTTTGTTCCGAAGTTTCGTTGAGTCTAAACATCCGATTTTGTCTCAATAAACTAGGACTCACATTGTGCCTTCCCTTGAGGAGTTGCCATTTTAAAGAGGTTCAGTTCTATCCTTCAACAAAGTATCTGAAACACGAAGTTTTAGTATATATAAAAACTTTAGTAAACAGTGACTACAATAAAAGAACTTTGTTAAAATATTTGATCAACTGCCGTTGTAATAAAATGTTGAAGTTGTAAAGGGACTTTATGGACACCGTGTATGCTCCCCAACTGGTGGTTTTACATTTGACAATGACGACGTAGTTCGTTGAAACCGGTAATGTAATCCTTTCTCTTCAAAGAAAAAAATTTATCTACTGTGAATATGGCTTCACTATTGTAGTGTCAAATAAACTTTTAAAGGGGTACGTATTCTTAGAAATATGGGAAACTATCTGAGATATTAAATACTTGCTAAGGTACATCATGTGCAATAGTTACCTTGGACAAAGCTTGTATCACGAGATCATGAAATAGTGTAGACAAAAATATGCCACTATGTAGTTGAATATTCAGTAATTTAAACAAGAAAATGGAAATGAGAAGTAGTATGCGCAGTTGGATTATTTATATTGTGAACTGAATGACGTAGTGGCTATGTGTAGTCCCTTGTCGTCCATAATCGCCAGTTTAGTCTGGGAGGACTTCGAGAATAGCGCACTGAGGGTTTCAGCTTTGCTGCCATTGTGCTTCTGGTAATAAGGTGATGATATCTTTTTTTTCTGGCCACATGGTCGTAATACCCTTAATCAATTGTTGGAAAAAAAATGGTTCAAATGGCTCTGAGCACTATGGGACTCAACTGCTGTGATCATCAGTCCCCTAGAACTTAGAACTACTTAAACCTAACTAACCTAAGGACATCACACACAGCCATGCCCGAGGCAGGATTCGAACCTGCGACCGTAGCAGTCGCACGGTTCCGGACAGCGCGCCTAGAACCGCGAGACCACCGCGGCCGGCCAATTGTTGGAAAACTTCCATTGTCTTCATCTAAGCATTAAACGTACCATGGAAGTCGAAAGTGACGGAAAGCTTCCATTTTTGAACGTCATGGTTTGCGAAAGACATTATGGTATTCTGGGACATAGTGTTCACTGAAAGCCTAAACATATTGATCGCTGTCTGCATACTAAGACCTGCTGTTTACCGTACCAACGCAGTGTTGTCGTTAGGACTCTGGAACGCCGTACATATTCTGCTTAAGACGCGTGTAGTTTAACCCAGGAACATGCTCATTTGACGGCTGTGTTTAAGGAAAATAGATGTTTCGAGAAGCAGATTCGTCGGGCTGTGGAGTTTGGACCATCCCCAGAAGTGCATGAAAAGGAACATAGATCTATGGCTTTTATTCCTTTTGCTGTGGGCATGTCGTTTAAAATTGGAAGAATTTTAAGGAGTTTTAATATTAAGCATGAGTTCTGTCCACCTTCCAAGATGAGCGCACTACCCGGCCCTGTCAAAGATGATTTGGGGTTTAGAAAGCCCGACGTATATAAAATTTCGTGTCAGTGTGGGAAGTTTACATCAGCTGCTCGATTCCCATTGTTCAGGACATGTGCGTGGAACATCGCCATCACACAAGGCTACAGCAGCCTGCAAAACAGGCGGTAGTTCAAAATGGTTCAAATGGCTCTGAGCACTATGCGACTTAACTTCTGAGGTCATCAGTCGCCTAGAACTTAGAACTAATTAAACCTAACTAACCTAAGGACGTCACACACATCCATGCCCGAGGCAGGACTCGAACCTGCGACCGTAGCGGTAGCTCGGTTCCAGACTGTAGCGCTTAGAACCGCACGGCCACTCCGGCCGGCTAGGCGGTAGTGGAACAGTATTTAAACGAGGCACATGGGATGGAATTTGGCGAGACTCTGAAAGTTGCAAATACTTCCGGGGTCTGGAAAAGTGTTCATAAAGAAGCAAATGCCACTACGTTAGCAGATAATTTGTTTAATAAAGACAAGGGGTTTCCTCTTAACAGGACGTGGAACCCTGTTTTATCTTGCATAAAAACACAACGCTCTTTTGTGTTGCTGGCAGGAATGATTAAGGATCTCTGAGTGCGATATATCGTTGGCGTCGGTATTCTACTAGGAGCGTCGCTATCAGTCCGGCCTCAGCGGCAGCAACAGTTGTGGGCAGCGCGCGCACCGTGTGCTTTATAAGACAACGATTTGCAGCCATGGCATCAGTTGTCAGCAGGACTTAGTATCAGCAGCGTTCTCCTGAAGATGGAGGACAAATGGCGCTCCGAAATATCGACTCGTGTTGACTGCAGGATCCGACAGCAAACCCTAGGAGACTACGTAGGGTATATAATCGGTTTCACTTCAAGTGAATATACTACATAAGCCATTCGGCATCCATAAGACATGTGCATCGTAAGTCGGATATAGTAGCAATCGTATTAATCCAATTCCATGAATGACTTTCAGAAAATCATAGTATACACTTAACTGAAGGGAGGACTAACTGAATATATAATTCTTCCGATTACACAACAAAAATACCATCCTGTAACCAGCATCAAGCCGACAGAATTCATAAAAAGACGAAACTTTCGTAACACAACGCGCATGGTTACCAGCTCTGTTCCTCTGTTCCGCAATTCATAGCAAATTTAGTACATGAAGTTAGTGAAAAGTGACCGTGGGATACGAACTCCACAGGAATGGTTTAACAGAAAATCTTATACATGAGTAACTCCTTGGAATAACCGCAGTAAATAGAAATTGTGCACCAATGCCACATGACATGCTGCCGCCACATCTAAATCAAGCCATGCCGTCTAGCCATATCAAGCGCCCGTGAACAAGTGTCTACACTCCTGGAAATTGAAATAAGAACACCGTGAATTCATTGTCCCAGGAAGGGGAAACTTTATTGACACATTCCTGGGGTCAGATACATCACATGATCACACTGACAGAACCACAGGCACATAGACACAGGCAACAGAGCATGCACAATGTCGGCACTAGTACAGTGTATATCCACCTTTCGCAGCAATGCAGGCTGCTATTCTCCCATGGAGACGATCGTAGAGATGCTGGATGTAGTCCTGTGGAACGGCTTGCCATGCCATTTCCACCTGGCGCCTCAGTTGGACCAGCGTTCGTGCTGGACGTGCAGACCGCGTGAGACGACGCTTCATCCAGTCCCAAACATGCTCAATGGGGGACAGATCCGGAGATCTTGCTGGCCAGGGTAGTTGACTTACACCTTCTAGAGCACGTTGGGTGGCACGGGATACATGCGGACGTGCATTGTCCTGTTGGAACAGCAAGTTCCCTTGCCGGTCTAGGAATGGTAGAACGATGGGTTCGATGACGGTTTGGATGTACCGTGCACTATTCAGTGTCCCCTCGACGATCACCAGTGGTGTACGGCCAGTGTAGGAGATCGCTCCCCACACCATGATGCCGGGTGTTGGCCCTGTGTGCCTCGGTCGTATGCAGTCCTGATTGTGGCGCTCACCTGCACGGCGCCAAACACGCATACGACCATCATTGGCACCAAGGCAGAAGCGACTCTCATCGCTGAAGACGACACGTCTCCATTCGTCCCTCCATTCACGCCTGTCGCGACACCACTGGAGGCGGGCTGCACGATGTTGGGGCGTGAGCGGAAGACGGCCTAACGGTGTGCGGGACCGTAGCCCAGCTTCATGGAGACGGTTGCGAATGGTCCTCGCCGATACCCCAGGAGCAACAGTGTCCCTAATTTGCTGGGAAGTGGCGGTGCGGTCCCCTACGGCACTGCGTAGGATCCCACGGTCTTGGCGTGCATCCGTGCGTCGCTGCGGTCCGGTCCCAGGTCGACGGGCACGTGCACCTTCCGCCGACCACTGGCGACAACATCGATGTACTGTGGAGACCTCACGCCCCACGTGTTGAGCAATTCGGCGGTACGTCCACCCGGCCTCCCGCATGCCCACTATACGCCCTCGCTCAAAGTCCGTCAACTGCACATACGGTTCACGTCCACGCTGTCGCGGCATGCTACCAGTGTTAAAGACTGCGATGGAGCTCCGTATGCCACGGCAAACTGGCTGACACTGACGGCGGCGGTGCACAAATGCTGCGCAGCTAGCGCCATTCGACGGCCAACACCGCGGTTCCTGGTGTGTCCGCTGTGCCGTGCGTGTGATCATTGCTTGTACAGCCCTCTCGCAGTGTCCGGAGCAAGTATGGTGGGTCTGACACACCGGTGTCAATGTGTTCTTTTTTTCCATTTCCAGGAGTGTAAAAAAATGGTTCAAATGGCTCTGAGCACTATGGGACTCAACTGTTGAGGTCATTAGTCCCCTAGAACTTAGAACTAGTTAAACCTAACTAACCTAAGGACATCACACACATCCATGCCCGAGGCAGGATTCGAACCTGCGACCGTAGCGGTCGCGCGGTTCCAGATCCAGGAGTGTATTTCACAGCTGTTCGATAGCATGATCTCCCGACTGCCTGCACGTTGATAAGCTCATAGCACGGAAACTTGTGATATAAAGTTTCCGCCCAACATCTCAGAGAGACAACTCAAAGATCTACGGGTACGTATCGATACTTGTTATAGAAACACTTTTGCAGAGTATCACCAAAGACAAGATCGCCAGTTAAGGAGAATACATCACTGTGAAACAGAAAGTGGCCGATTAACAGCTTACTTTCAAACTGAAGAAAGTAATTCACAAAACATGTCGCTGAAGAACAATAACGATAGTAATAATAGTGATAATACGAAGTTTGGAACTTAAATAATGGTAACTATTTATTCTCAACCGATACAAAAAAGTTACATGTTTGTACCTGATACTGTCCTTCAAAGTAGTCACCAGAGTTGTGTAGAACCCGTTGCCAGCGATGTGGAAGGCGTAATATACCGTTAGTACAGCCTGTTCTGTTGATGATGCGAATGGAGTGGTCTACTGCCCGTCGAATTTCTGGAACAGTTCTGAAGCGAATGCCACAAAGTGGTTCCTTCATCTTCGGAATCAAACCAAAGTCACAAGGACTTAAGACCGGGGAGTCTGGTGGATGGTACAGTACTTCCCAATCTTATCGACCGAACAGAGAAGCCACAGATTGCGCTGTATGCGCCCGCGCATTGTCGTGAAAAATGATGTGTGGGGTACGCAGAAAGTGTCGCCGCTTCTTTCGCCAAGCTCGTCGCAGGTGATGTTCCAAAAACGAACAGTAATACTGTGCATTGACGGTCTGCCGTGGAGGAACGTAATGTTTTAGGATAACATAGTGACACCGTGATGTTAGGCCGCTCGCTCACAAGTGACTGTGTTTCAAAAAAATGTTCAAATGTGTGTGAAATCTTATGGGACTTAACTGCTAAGGTCATCAGTCCCTAAGCTTACACACTACTTAACCTAAATTATCCTAAGGACGAACACAGACACCCATGCCCGAGGGAGGACTAGAACCTCCGCCGGAACCAGCCGCACAATCCATGACTGCAGCGCTCAAGACCGCTCGGCTAATCCCGCGCGGTGACTGTGTTTCCCTCCATTGTGCGCACGCCCGTGACGTGGGACGGGCGAGTCCATTTGCTCGGAGGTAAGGTAGGTATGTCAACAACGTGTACTATCAGCGACAGTAGTAGATTCCATTGCACAGTGTCTCCACACAGCAGCGTTGCCACTATTTAAGTTCCAACCCACGTGATTCCATGCATATGGCATGAAAGGAAAACTAAATGTTAAAATGGCAAATACTACCTTGTTATTTCTAGTTTGCGGTTAATAGGTAACTTATCCAATATTATGTCGATCTCAATGCAGTTTCCAAGTTGTTCACATACCACGACTTCCCTTTTCATCATTATATGATACCAGATACTACATAATGTGTAAGACACAAATGTTGCTGCCGTCAGTAGCACTGACGTAAAGCTATGTTCTCTTATGTAAGCGATTAACTAGTATTATTACATTTGCCTTCTGTACCTAAAAAATCTTATTCTCAATAGATAAGTGGAGAACTTCTTGTTAAAGTGACAATTTTCAGCTTGCTTGGTTGGTTTTCATGTCAGGATGCAACATTTTTTTCTACCTTCCGGAATTAAGACTCCGTTTTAAGAAGCTTTACAGAACGATTTGTTGCAATGCACTTTCTCATGGAAACGGCTAAAAGGAAACCGAGAGCAACGACTACCGTCCAGGAACTAGGGAATAAACCAATGCAGATGAGCGATTTCTTTTCCTCCATAGATAATTCATGTCTTGAACTCGGTTTCCTGTATGGTAACGATTCGTAACAGGACGTAGAGCTAAACTGAGGACGATATTACAATAGACTGCTGTCTGACATACGAGAAACCCATAGATTTTGTAAATGAAGGACTGAAACTATCAGAAAACCATACCCAGAGAAAGCAGCACGAGAGTAAACGCTGTAGTTTAATTGATTCGAATCGACGACCATGTTTCACTAATTAAGCTCAGTCTTGACTCAGAAAAACATGAACAGTGCACTTGTTTGTCCATTTCTGCAGCGAACTCGTGTGCTGCAAGTTTCCTGTCAGTCACTACACTGTATGATTTTCCAGGTAGACACTACCCTCCTTCATATCAGTTTCCGCTCAGTAATCTGCATATAATCAAGGCGTTACTAAGAGAGATTTCTGGAGAGGTAGTTCTATTTACTGTAGTATAGAAAGTGCTCTGGAGAACTCTGTCGAAACATCATTGACATCCCTTTCGTCTATAGTCTTCAACAAAAAACAAAATACAAATAAAAAGCCTCAGTTCATACGCACATCTGTGAAGACATGTTATTCGAACGATTTTAACTGACCAAACTGAAGTGCTGCTATTAGAGAAATATACCGGGACTCGGTAATCATAAAACAGTGACCCTATTTCTTTCATAAGAAGACTATCTGAGTTTCTTATGATCACTATTCAAGTAACAGTCAACGAATAAGTTGTTCTTTTCCCAAGATCTTTGTACTGTAAGGGAAAACACATCTCAGAATACTGAAACTACCCGAGTCGTATGTAACATGTTGTTAAATAAATTCTTATAGTATGCAGAGCTATACCCATTGTAACATATTTTATAATTAATTACAATAAACTGAGTAGTTATCTATTTAACAGTTCTGATGTAAGTGGGTGCGTAGATGTGGAAGTGAGAGATGATCATCTTGTTTACTCAGCTCTCCATCTGCTAGTAACTGCTACAGCGTTACATAATAGTCAATTAATATTTCTTCCTCGTGTGTACATTTGCCGTTGTTTTTTTGCATGGTTTATCCGCACGTGACCCAAGGACCGTGAATAAAAACAGCACGCGAAAGAGTGTTATCACACCAGCCGCGTACAGGCGAAAGTTCACATGCTGTTATTCTCGCACAACTGCTGAAGGACTCTGGGTCACTTTAATTATCAAAGGCTACGCAAAAAATCCTGCTAATTTTTAAGTTAGTTTCATTATTAACGAGATACAAAGTGTTCGCTTCGGCAGTGTTTTGTGAAATTGATTCCAAAGCGATGCTGCTATTTTTCTTTGTTTTTTCGTTTGCGCTTAGTGTTGACGTCACGATACAGCTTGTTTACGTAGTGTCAGCTGTTTCATTAATCTTAATCGTTGAGTCACAGCATAAGTTCCGTATACTGTGAAATCGGCGTTAATGAACTGCAGTACAATTATGCACGAAAACAATGAACATAAACTGTTGTAAATACAAGAGAAAAACTCCCTCTGCCAGAGTCCAGTATTGAACTTCATCAGCTGCAAGAAAATCAAGACTACGTACTGGACGAAGAAGTATCTAGCACACCTCGCTTAAATCGGATGCAAAGAGGTGCAGTAAATTCAACGCTCAGCGCATCAACAATGAGATAAATTTTACTGATGGAAATATAAGCCAAAGAAAATAAATATAACACTTCCGTATCGTAATACGCGCGATGGAATTAGTTACAGACCAAAAAAGCTTTTATTGATCCGTTTGCCTTGCAACTGCGATGTGACTCACAACGAGGAAATATCAACGAAAAAAGTGATCTTCGTAGGACTTCGCAACGCGATTGCACTTACTAATGCGACTATGCACCAAATGTTCATTGAGTAATGATTCCGCAAAAATGTGACCTTAGCTCTCTACATTTGCACCTATATCTACATCTACATCCACATTCTGTAAACGACTGTGAAGTGCATGGCAGAGGCTACTCCCCATTTTACCATTTATCACGGCTCCCTCCCGGTCTATTTGCGTATGGAGCGCTGTAAGAATTATTACTGTAACACCTATGTGCACTTCCTATTTTGTCCAATCTTCTCGTCGTGATCCCTCCGGAAGCAGAAAGGAAGGAAAATTACGGTTTAACGTCCAGTTGACAGCGCGATCGTAGAGGTGGTGACAAAAATATGGTTCAAATGGGTCTGAGCACTATGGGATTTAACATCTGTGGTCATCAGTCCCCTAGAACTTAGAACTACTTAAACCTACCTAACCTAAGGACATCACACACATCCATGCCCGAGGCAGGATTCGAACCTGCGACCGCAGCGGTCACGCGGTTCCAGACTGAAGCACCTATAACCGCTAGAGGTGGTGACAACTGGAGCGATACATAAGGGGTTGTAGTATTTGGCTGTATTACTCCCTTGAAACTGCTTTTTGGAGCTTTGCAAATTGGCTTTTATGGGATAGTTTGCGTCTATCTTCAACAGTCCAACAGTTCAAATTTTTCAGTATCTCCGTGACGCTGTCCCACTGGTCGCACAACCATTCGTCTTGCCCTTCTTAGGACACGTTAGTCCTACTCTGTACAGAACCCACAGACTTGAGACATATTCTAGGATGGGTCGAACGCGTTTTTAACCACGTATATCCACGTCTAGGTAGCTGACGTTCCTGACACTGTATCGTATACTCCCCGGTGAATATCAAAGATATGATGAGCGTTAGTTAGACAAGAAGAGAATAGAAGCTTTCGAAATGTGGTGCCACAGATGAATGCTGAAGATTAGATGGGTGGATCACATAACTAATGAGGAGGTACTGAACAGAATTGGAGAGAAGAGAAATTTGTGGCACAATTTGACTAGAAGAAGGGATCGGTTGGTGGGGCATATTCGGAGCCATCAAGGGATCACCAATTTAGTATTGGAGGGCAGCGTGGAGGGTAAAAGTCGTAGAGGGAGACTAAGAGATGAATACACTAAACAGATTCAGAAGGATGTAGGTTGCAGTAGGTACTGGGAGATGTAGAAGCTTGCACAGGATAGAGTAGCATGGAGAGCTGCATCAAACACAGATGAATGCTGACTGAAGACCACAACAACAACAACAACAACATGATGAGCGTCGTGACAAGCCTGGGAAATTATGGACTTCGAGGCTAACCGTGAAAAGACGTTTGATTTGGGCGATTAGTGAATCTCAGCGCACGTAACTCAGTGGCTCAGTGGGTACCACACAAGAACAATGGCCAGCCTGGCGACATATTTCTCGTAATAATAGTACGAAAATCAAAGTGGATAGACTGTTCCAAGTAATGGCATAATTACCACAGCTTTAATCACATTTAGCAAATTTCTCCCAGTGAAGTTTCTAGTCGTTTAAAGGAAAAGACGATTGGACGGCTACAGATCGTGAAGAATGGTGTTGGTGTCTCAAAAATCTACGGATACCAGTCATTCTCGGCTGGGCCCTATTTTGACTGGATCAGAGGTGGGAATCTTACTACATAACAGTCGGCAGATGATGTTTGAAGTGATCGATGTCTCAAAAATCTACGGATACCAGTCACTGAATGCTGGCTCCTATTTTGACTAGACCAGAGATGGAGATCTTCCTACACGTCGTCAGAGGGCCTGAAGATGGCGTAATATATTGCCGAAACTGGTAGCCCAATAAAATAACAATCTGGAAATTAAAACTGCTGAAATGTGTTTAATTTGATATCTTACTGAACAACCGAGGTTCCGCAACCATCTTTGGATAGATGAACACAAAGACACTAAACGAAATAAAGTTATGAAAGAGGAATGTGGGGTCCTGGTAGCCGCTGCACTCCACGTTTAAGTGGCAGAAATGTTCCCTCGTTGAGCTGATGGAGGAGCACACTGCTAGTATTTGCTATTGTGATCTTGCGGGCTTCCTGCAGCCAGTGATGCCGACATTCTAATTTTTCAAAAATTATGACCTCTTGATTCAGGACAACAGCTCTTCCAACTACGCCCTATACTACAGTAGTTTCAACAGGATACCAAAGAAGTCGCTGATTTTGAGTGGCAACCAAACTCACACATAGCTTATGGAAGATTTTCGTGTCTACAATTTTTGTTTTTGTTTTCAAGTTTTGAGTATGTTATTTCGTGTATTCTGCATGAACTTTCACACACGATGTATTCTAATCAATATCCTGAGAGCGTTTTAGATCGTGTCATTCGATCAGAGCGCTTGTGAGGCTCCCTGAAGCGATGTCTGGTGATTCACATTGTTTCTTGCGTCTATTACCATGCTAAAGACAGCAGCTTGTTTATGTTTACATAGGGCAGATGGTGAAATCCCTTTATTTTATTGTCTCCAATCTCCGCAGTACACTACGTGAACTATGACGCACGTGGTTCTGTAACTGGCCACAAGTATGTGATACATCGTGTAAGCTAAGCCCAGAGTAATGTAATATACTTGAAGTCAACATAACTGTGTACTGCTTTGCACAAAGGACTGATTTATATAGCCCTAAATAAAATGTGTGTTAATGAGTGGCCGGCCGGTGTGACCGAGCGGTTCAATGCGCTGCAGTCTGGAACCGCGTGACCGCTACGGTCGCAGGTTCGAGTCCTGCCTCGGGCATGGATGTGTGTGATGTCCTTGGGTTAGTTAAGTTTAAGTAGTTCTAAGTTCTAGGGGACTGATGACCTCAGTAGTTAAGTCCCATAGTGCTCAGAGCCATTTGAACCACTTTTTTTTTTTTTTGTTAATGAGTGCAAAACTATGATGTGCTGTACATGGCAGGGAAAAGAAGACTCCCTGACTGAGCAAAATGTCTTACACTTCGTATTATTCTCCATTCTGAATTAAGAACACTGACAAATTGTGGCCGGCCGAAGTGGCCGTGCGGTTAAAGGCGCTGCAGTCTGGAACCGCAAGACCGCTACAGTCGCAGGTTCGAATCCTGCCTCGGGCATGGATGTTTGTGATGTCCTTAGGTTAGTTAGGTTTAACTAGTTCTAAGTTCTAGGGGACTAATGACCTCAGCAGTTGAGTCCCATAGTGCTCAGAGCCATTTGAACCATTTTGACAAATTGTGTATAAAATAAAATAATATTACAAGAAAAAGCATATGATTCCATAGACAGACAGACACTCTTTGACGTACTGGAAGAATATGGTATCGACAGAAAAACCGCGACACTTATACAACAGACACTTACAGACACTACCTCCAAGATTAAGTTCATGGGAGAAATTTCGGAACCCTTCCACACACACACAGGTGTCCGACAAGGAGACGGGCTCTCTCCAATCCTGTTCAACATGGTGTTAGACAAAATTATCAAGCAGTGGGAGGAACAAGTTAAAGGAATACAGCTGGGAAGAACACGTGAAACCAAAACAATCATAAAATGTCTGGCATTTGCAGATGATATAGCCATACTCAGCAATAATGCACAGGAGGCAAAGGAAGCACTGGAATGCTGGCATGAAATAGCTGCCAAAACAGGTCTGCAGGTATCTTACGAGAAGACACAATATATGGAACGACAGACCAACAATGTACACACCATGCATACTGTATATGGATCCGTAGAAAGAGTCGAAAAATTTAAGTATTTAGGGGAGTACATACAAATGGGAGGATCAAACAAGGCGGCTAACATGGAACGAACGAAGAAACTCCAGAAGGCATACAAACTCACATGGTCACATTATAATAAGAAAAGCATATCGAGGCAGGCCAAACTTAGGCACTACAAAACAGTTGTATTACCAGAAGCATTGTACGCGTCAGAAACAACCACAATTGGAGCATCAGGCATCATAGACACAGAAAAAATAGAACGCAAAATTCTCAGAAAAATATTTGGACCAATTCACAGAGATGGCATATGGATGAAGCGACCTACCAAAGAGCTGTACCAGCACACTGACAGACTAACAGACGCGATCAGAAAACGCAGATTAACTTTCTATGGGCACATACAGAGAATGGACAACAACCGACTTACAAAGAAAATTTTTGATGTAGTAAACAGCTCAAGCAAGAAAACAAATTGGTATCATGAAATAGACGAAGACTTAAGGCAGATAGGGATCAACAGGCAAATGATAGGAGACAGGAAATACTTCAGAAACAAAGTTAGGAGTGCAAAATTTATTGTAAAGGAGAGAAAGAAGACAGGAACATTATGGACAGAGCAAAGGAAACAGGAGCACAGCCAAAGGATGAAGAGATTTTGGGAAGAGAAGAGGAAGAGAGGAAAGAAGTGAAAATTGTGTCATCATGTGATTTTCGAGTTCAAACACTGTCCATAAGGGCAACGATGAAATGAATGAATGAAATATTACAAGAATGCTGTTTAAAAGTTGTCTAACCCTTAACGTAATCATTGCATTTCAAACATCTGTAATTACTTTTTCTTCACGGGTATACCCTTTACAATTGCTGTTTTTGGTAACTGACTTGTACCTTCAATTACTGCACCATCAAAAGTAGTAGTTCCACGAATAAGTAATATTCGTTATTGCCTTTCAGTTCCACAGTAGATGTTGAATGTTTGTCGCTTGTTGAATATACATGAAGTATATAAAAACATTCTCCACGCCTAATTTATTGTGCTGGCCGACAAATTAGTTATTTGTTGAGAGTGAGCCACAGATCAGAAATTCATAGTCTGGTTACAATGGAGGTTCTCCGGACATACCGGAACGTACAGTAACTGCGATTTATTTACATTAGTTTAATGCGAAAATTACAGGCACTGGCGCGGCACTTGTAAACCATGCCGGCCGCGGTGGTCTCGCGGTTCTAGGCGCGCAGTCAGGAACCGTGCGACTGCTACGGTCGCAGGTTCGAATCCTGCCCCGGGCATGGATGTGTGTGATGTCCTTAGGTTAGTTAGGTTTAAGTAGTTCTAAGTTCTAGGGGACTAATGACCACAGCAGTTGAGTCCCATAGTGCTCAGAGCCATTTGAACTATTTGTAAACCATACATCAACCGCGACCGGAAAAAATGTGTTAGCTTATATGGGAACAACAGGAAAATTAACAAAGTTTCTCCTTCAGTGCTTCAAAGTTACTAGTATATCACATTAGTTCTAAATTTGATTGCTGTGTTTCAAAGTATCAACGAATGCAATTTACCTCGTGTACGGTACGTAAATGTAGGAAATTCAAATGGGACAAGAATTGAAGTCCTTTTGATATAACACTGAAAGCAGAAATGTAAACAGATACACTTATATGGTGATGTGGAACACTGAGAAGGAAGTAAATAATAAATATTCGAGATTACGTTAAAGTTTGTGAGTAATGCCAGTAGTACAAGGCCATAGTTACAGCAACAAACTGATTTTCTTTATTTATTTATCTACAACTGCGATGTAATTTACTGACAGGATAGATCCAGAAACAGAAATCATGAAGCTTGCTCCCTTCATTATATTTCTGATGTGTCCGCACATGATGCAAAAATCTCGTCGAATGAAGCTCGTAGACATTCGGTGATTTCTTGCCAATTTTTGTTCTTTAAAATTTGATTTAATGATTTCTATTGTTTTGCCACTAAGGACTGCTGTGGGTCATAAGTTATCAATTTAAGAAGTCTTCGTCTTTGTGACTCCACGTGAATACATCCATCTAAATGATACTTCCGTTGTCCAGATTAATATCTCCTGTTTCTATAGGTAAAGTGGGCAGAAATATCCTACAGATATCTCATGATTCAACTAAAATCGTCTTGACAGATGCGTGGATGCTAGTCATTTGTAGCAGAACTATCAGTATTAATTTACGGTCTTCACGGAAATCAATATTCTTCACAATTTCACTGTGTGTGTCTCATTGGGATTGCAACTCCGATCATTGATGTTTGTAGGCAAAGCTCCACGATGTGACCCATACGCGTGCGAATTACATTACAGCATACAGTTTTAACATGTTTGCAAGGATTAGTTCAGCAAATTCTGGGATGCACGTACAGGGTTTTATTCTGGAAATTACTTCTGGGTCATGTTCCAAAATATTATCTTCTTTTCAAGAATACGAAGTGAGATAGCGTCATGGTTTAGGAGGAGAGTAGTTCAAATTCGTGTGTGGCCCCCTAGATTTCTGTTTTTATAAATAACACTAGGTGAGTACCGGGACGATATGTTTTATATCGTCAGTGATTCTCCATCTGCTATTTTGCTCCATTTCAAATTACTTTGTCGTCGACGAGACTTGAAAAATTAGTCCTTCCACTTTCATCTGCTACATCTACATACATACTCCGTAAGCCACCATAGAGAGAACGGCGGAGGGTCCGTTGTACCATTACTAATCATTCTCTTTCCCGTTTAACTCCGTATGGAGCGAAGGGAAAACGATTGTTTACTCGTATTTGCTTCCGTACGAGTCCTAATTTTTCTTACCTTCTATTCACGGTTCTTATTAGACATGTACATTGGGGACATTATAAGCATTCTGCAATCAGCCGCAAATGCCGATCCTCTAACCTTTTCCAGTACTGTTTCGTGATAAGAACGTTGTCTCCTTCCAAGGATTCTCATTTTTGATCATTGAGAATTTCCACAATATATGCGTTTTGATGAAACCTACCTGTAACTAATCTAGCAGTACGCCTCTAAATTTCTTCGATTTATTAGTTGTAAAATGTTGGCAGCGCAAGTGGTGGTGCAGTTGGTAGGTCATACATTTCATACAATAAGCTCAGGCATGTGCAGAAAAAAGCATCAAAATAATAATGGATTTGTAACTGCACCATAAAGATATTCTCGATTGAATATGTCAGCTTATGAGTCCAGTTCTCGTCGTTTCCGCTAAATTTTAATTTTCTGGTTTAAAATGAAGAAAACTGCGGCTGAGACTCATAAAAGGATGCGTAAGACTAATGGTGAAGCACCTGTTAGTGACAGAACGTGCATAGCATGGTTTAAAAGCGTCAAGAAATGTGATTTCGATGTCGAAGACCGGCATGGAGGTGGAAGAGACAGAGTTCTCGTGACTACTGAAACAGACGGAAACAGTCACAGGAGATCATTTTCGAAAGCAAACGAAACGTTTGAGCCAAGCATTGAAAGACAAACGGCCACAATGCAGCGATAGACATGAAATTGTGATTTTTCAGCGAAACAGTTCTCGACCCTTCTGTCGCAAAACCCATCATAACATTCTCGGAAACGTAGAAGTGGGAAGTCGTACCTCACCAACCGTATACAGCAGGTATTACTTCCTCTACCACCTGTTTCTATCAATACCACGCGGCCTCGCTGACCAGCACTTCCGGTCCTATGAACAAGTGAAAAATTGTATGGATTCATGGATTTCCCCCAAAGTTCTTCCATCGCGGGGCTCGTATGCGGACTGAAAGATATAGTGCCAGCGATGACCAGTACTTTGAGTCTGAAATATTTTGTAATATTTTCACAATAGAGCCTCGGACGTCGGGAAAAAACTACAGAAGCAAAGTGGTAGATATAAAAATTCGATCTGGTGAGTATCCCAAACACTCGAAGAGTACTGAAAAAAGGATCTCACAAATGTTCTTTACGCGGTCTGCGTTGCAGATGAACTACTCTTTCCCACAATTTTCCCGATAAACGGAAATTGACATTTCGGCTTTCCTACTACTGACTAGGCGCTCGTACCATTTCATATCGCTTTGCAACGTTACGCCCAGATGTTTAATCGACGTGACTGTGTCGAGCAGCATACCACTAATACTGTATTCGAACATTACCAGACAGTTTTTCCTAGTTATCTGCATTGACTTACATTTTTCTACATTTAGATTAAGTTCTGAGTCAACCCGTATCCTTTTACAGTCACTCTACGACGACAATTTTCCGTACGCTACGGTATGAGCAAACAGACACAGACTGTTTGTTACTCACCCTCCTAGCTGTCAGATCGTTTATATATCTGGGGTACAAGAACCGTCCTATCACACTTCGCTGGGGCACTCCTGACAATACGACAACGTAATTGAAGAATTTTTGAGTCACTCCCGTACTAGAGACCTTATTGCGTGTACTCAGACCTTCGTCAACAATTTGCACTGGGGCACTGTGTCAAACTCTTTCCGAAACATTTTCCGGATATCCAGGAATGTGGAATTGTCCTATTGCCTTTCATCCATGTTTCACAGGCTATCGTGCAAGAAAAGGGCAAGCTGATTTCCACACGAGCGATGCTTTATAAATCGTTGATGATTTTTGGACAGAATCTTTTCTGTCTCTAGGTAATTTATTGTATTCTAACTCTGAATATGCTCAAGAATTCTGCAGCGAGTCGACATTAAGGATATTGGTCTGTTATTTTACGGGTCCGTTCTTTTACCCTCTTACACACGGGTGTCTTCGTCGCTTGTTTCCAGTCGCTTAGTACTTTCCCTCGTGCGTGAGATTCGCGATAAATTCAAGCTAAGTAATGGGCCTATGCCGAATTGGGATTCCACCCGGACTTAGCGACCTATTTGTGTTCAATTCTTCCAGATGCTTCTCCACACTAGGTATGCTTGTTACAACTTCCTCCATACGTGAAACAGTCAAAGGATGGTAGACCTGTGCGATATCCCTGTGTTCATGAGTTTTTAAATGCGAAATCAAAAACTTCAGTGTATCTTTTGCTGTCGTCTGTTTGCACATCAAACTTTCTCGGTGGGTGCCTGAATAGAAGCCTTCGACTCGCTTAGCGATTTTACATGAAAGGAGAAAATTTTCTCGTGTTCTCGGCAGTATCCTTCGCTAATCTATGCTGGTTAAAGTCGTATGCTTAGGACATCGATCTTTTTATAAACACAGCAATTTCTTCTAACATTTGCCTGACTAAATTTCTGAATTCTTTTTTGAACAATGCGTGCAACAATCGGTTACCTTAGCCTTTTCCAAATCTTGTGTCCTCCAGCTCAACTGGGTGGTTACATGCTTGCCTCCCATGCAGCGGGCCGGGTTCGATCTCCGGCTGGATTGGGGATTTTCTCCGCTCATGGACTGTGTGTTGTGTTGTCCTCATCATCATTTCATCCTCATCTCCGGCACGCATGTCGCCTAATGTGGCGTCAACTGAAATAATTGCACTCGGTGGCCGAACTTCACCGGATGGGGCCTCCCGGCTAACAATGCCCTGAGCTCACTTCATTTTTTCCAAACTTTGTTATTGAATCACGGTGTATTTTTTTCTGTTCTTAATGCACTTACTAGGCACATGCTTCTCCATAGCGCAATTTACAATCAGTTTAAAATTTGCTCATAATTCTTCTACCTTCATCATATTGTAACTAAATGATATCCATTCATTGTCTTAGAGAATGTTAACAACTGCTTATCTGCTCTTTCCAGCACAAAAACGCTGCTAGTCTTATTGATAGTTTTATTAACTTTAGGAATCATCGTTGCTATGATGACATCATTATCAGTTTTAAACGTCTGTATACAGACGCTGTAGGCAAGGTCAGCCCTGTTCTTAGCTACAAATCGTAAAATATTTCCATTTCGTGTGTGTTGTCGAACTAATTGCTCAAGAAGATTTCGGAAAAATGTACTCAGATCTACTTTAAAAGACTGTATGTCCCTAGCACCTGCAATGAATCCATAGACGTCCCAGCCTATACTCGGGAAGTTCAAGTCGCCTCCAACTAATATTGGATGTACTTCTGCGCTGATGAGCGTAGACTTTCTTTGAATGATTCTACAACTGTTACAGTGGAATTTGGTGGCCGGTGAAAACATGCTATGATTAACATGAACTCACCTTGGCCGGTTACTTGCGTTCAGACAACTCCACCGTCAGACTCAATTTCGATTTCGGTAGAGGTTAATATTTTTCTCCATTCCAATTAACATTATTTTCCAAATGACGTCTAACTTAGCTTTTTAATATACTTCCCATATCTCGTAAAATTTTTGAGAGCTTTCTACTCTAGGTTTCATCCAGCTCTTGGTACTGAGTATAATTTGAGCGCGACAGCTATCCCGGAGGTCGATAAATTCTGAGACTTTGTTAATTAAAATTTCTTGTATGCACTGCTAATAAAGAGAACTATGTAATCTTCATCATCTGCGGGGTAAGTATAATATTCGACTGCAGCTGTGGGGCCAAGAAGAGCGGATTTTGCACGGTTTATACTTCAGCAAAGCTATTCTCAGAGTTTGTAATGGACAAGTTCTCGCAGATAAGCACCCAGTTGCGTAAGCTGTTGTCGACCGCAGGGAGAAGGATGCCAGTTCCGTATTATTAATCCGCGATGTCACGGGCTGTTATGTCACGAGCAATGACGATTAACTACCAAAATTAGATGACGCACCATCGACGGCACAAATAAAAGAATTTGTTCGTTCTACGCTAACTTATCGCCTGTTATGTAATGCGACTGAAAAAAGAAGCAGGTCGAGTAGCGGTTCCGACAGCATGTTAGATTGTAATTCCTGCCCACCGCTACTGAGAACGGGAGAAACAGAAGTGAACTGCACACATTTAATAATGTTTTACCTGTGGCAAAGAGAATAAAAAATAAATAAAACAACGGAAATTCAGTGGAATACGCTGCAGAAATTTTTGAAACTATTCCTGAAGTCTGTATTACATGTTGCTGATTTAAGAGTAAACAGATTGATATCCGGGTGTGTATGAGCAGTGGAAACTTGTATTCTCAGTGACTATGCGTGGGAAATGTTTGTGATACACGTGTGGTCTGAAAAGTCTACAAGGGTCATAACGATAACTGACGCTGACGGTGACCCTACGTTACGATTCATGTGTGTTTATCACAGTTTTATCATGTTTTCGTATCTTGAGAAGGTGACAAACTGGGCTGCAAATTTTATATGATTTGTTTACTGATTTAAGGAGACAGGTGAATCTGATGACGATCCAATTATTAAATAAAGTAAAAATTTCTGATCAAAGACTATTTTGGATTTCACAAGATCTTCAACATTGTCTCGTTGCTTTCGTCAATATGGTTAAGTCGTGCTTCATCACGATAACTATGAATCACAGAAGAATCGCTGTCCGCAGCTCGTGGTCGTGCGGTAGCGTTCTCGCTTCCCGCGCCCGGTTTCCCGGGTTCGATTCCCGGCGGGGTCAGGGATATTCTCTGCCTCGTGATGACTGGGTGTTGTGTGCTGTCCTTAGGTTAGTTAGGTTTAAGTGGTTCTAAGTTCTAGGGGACTGATGACCGTAGCTGTTAAGTCCCATAGTGCTCAGAGCCATTTGTATCATTTTTGAAGAATCGCTGCTGTCCCTCGTAGTTCAGTTTCTTTCACAAGAATGCTCGAAAACCATTTGGTTGTCCCCGGAATAAGAAGTAAACAAATCCAAGGAAGACTGTTTGATAACTAAGAGGCAGGAATCTGTCGCTTACACGAGAAAATATTAATTAAACTCATTCAGAACAGGCCTCGCAAAACCGAATAGTACGAAGATATTGCGAGATCATTTGAATCCAATCTAGGCTGGGTTTCTGCGACAAATCGTTAATGGCAAATACGTTCCATTACCACTTCTACTAAGGTTGTGGCGTTCGACAAATTAGTCAACAGTAACAGCAGTTGCTCTAACTATTCTATAAACGAAGTCTTTATAGGTATTCACTTAACCGCTAGCAATTGTCAACAGGTATTCAACTATCGCCTTCAGTGATAAACAACATTTCTATATGAAGGACTGCGTTACCATTTTCGTTGAAGGATTTGCAGAATAAATATATCTGCCTTTGTATGGGACTTATATTTTGTGATATTGCCGGGTTTCCTTCAGTGCATGACCCATTACATTAACGACCCCTGATGCTTATCAAAGAGAACCAAGAAGGTTAAATAAAGGATAAATAAATTTTGAAAGTGCTCCATGAAGTAGAATAACTAATTCCGGGAAAATTACAAATTTATAGTGAACAATTAGATAGACCGATTATGCAAGTCTGTTGTTAGCCTCATCTTTGTAAATGGTGCTGGATTTAGTTGGGGCGCAGACTGAGTGCCCTTTGTGTAACGATGTGAGATCCACACTAAGTAAAATTGTGTACACATATTGGTAAATTCATTAGTTCTACGCCATTAAATAGTTCGTGGTTCCGTCAGATTTTTAGGCTACACATTATGAAGTTAACTGATGTTGATTATAGTTACTAACTGTGCAAAGCCCGCATCTCGTGGTCGTGCGGTAGCGTTCTCGCTTCCCACGCCCGGGTTCCCGGGTTCGATTCCCGGCGGGGTCAGGGATTTTCTCTGCCTCGTGATGACTGGGTGTTGTGTGCTGTCCTTAGGTTAGTTAGGTTTAAGTAGTTGTAAGTTCTATGGGACTTATGACCACAGCAGTTGAGTCCCATAGTGCTCAGAGCCATTTTTTTAACTGTGCAAATGTTTGCAGCTGAATGTAGAATTTGCACGAGCAAAGCAAACAGAGTTACGGACACCAGCAAAGCAAACAGAGTACACTGCAGTTGTTTTAATTCCCTAAAATATATCTGTTTTGGACTTCAGCTTTATTTAATTTTTTCTCCTCTTTACGTGAGGCATAACACGATCTTCTCAGAAACAACGTAAGTTTAAAAAAGATTTGTGAGGGAAAATCACGCCGTATAATCTTTACTTGTAAGTATGTCAAATGTAGATGGCGTTACCACCATCTTCTTTGTGTGGTTGAGTTGAAATACTTATCACTTGCACATCCACGTGTGTAGTACACGTCATGCTAATTTGATATTTTTTGTATGTTGCCTTTATCGTACGGAATTGTAATGGCCAACAGTGTAGTGTTTTATTTTATTTAGAATTTATTCTGACACAATCATTGAAGTATACATCACATGCTGAACAGTGAACCCTATAGTTCCTTACTTCACGATAGCAACAAATCGTGCCTCACTCTCTGTTATTCCTGTGTGGTTTTGTCTAGTGCGTAGTTGACCAGTACCTGAAAAACTCTGTGGCCAGTTCAACTGTCAATTTGTCATGTACGTTCTACCGTCGCTGTTGTCCTTTCACTGTTTAGACCGTGTAGTCTGTCTGTTCACTACAACAGTAAGTGAGGGCCTTCCTGGAATCGTATTTTGAGGTGACCCTCAGGGCCTGTCTATCTATCGCTTCAGACAGTTTGAGCTCAACACATTACACAGACGCCACACTACACCAAGGAAAAGTGACTGAGCCATTTTTAGAGTGATCCATAAATGAAATGCTCTATTTTTCTTTCAGTGTTAGCTTTAATTAATTATTTCACATTTTGTTTACCTCAAAGTGATCAGAATATAATCATAAAAGAATATTAACTCTTATCAGTTTTTCTCTAACCATGGGCATTATCGACTGTGTTCATACCAGTATGAAACAAGATGTAGCTTACCCGCACAATAATGCAATGAGTGAATACACTAGTAACTCAACAAAAGTCTATACAAATGCGTTTATAGCAGCTATAAAATTAGATGTCAATTAACCTGTGAAAATACAAATACTTAAGCAAAAACTAAGAAAAAACGTGAAAACACTGACATAGCCCTATACAATTTGATAACCGAAATTCCCCACATTTCCGCGACCTAGAATCTGCATACAGTCTACTCACAATCATTAGACATAATTCATTTTTTTGCGTGGCAATGTCGACTCAGACGTTTTATAAACTTAAAGAAAACATACAGAAAGTCGAACAAACAACTTCGTTCTTCATGGTATCTGTCCTTAGACACTTTCAAAATCAACACAAATGTCCATTCCATTCGAATTATTATATAATTTTTTTCCCTTCATTCGATAGCTAGTTTATGTCTACAATAAACATATAAATTCTCTCTCTCAACGTTATCGTCCACCTGGACCTCGAACTACTCATACTCCTGTCCGGGTCGCATCAGACTTTATTAATGACCTCATTTTGTCGTACAACCTCCATTTGGCATTACCGTCAGGAAACAGACGTCTGCTGCCACATGTGACATTAATACAATTAATGTTTTCGTCTCTTCCAAAACAGGTTTTCTTTTTTGAGATTTCTGTGTATTGAATTTTAATGGTATATTCATATAGCTTCAAATTCACATGATCAGATGTAACACTTTAGTGAAGTGTCCCCTGACACATTTCCCTGTTTCCAATTTCCCCAGTGCCTTCTCACTGTTTGATAATCACTACTCCCGTTTTCCAGTAACTTCGGCATATTTCCCCATGAGTTTCAACAATAAATTACTGCTCCTCTCTGTTTCCTGTAACAGCATGCTTTACAAAACACTGATATTCATTAAACGATAATGCTACTAATCTTTCAAAGGTTTATTAATCTTAAATCACTTACTCCATACTCCTAAACACTTCATCAATGAGGCGACGACTTATAAGAATACACAGCTTCCCTAATCCGGATAGGTTACTCTACACTGTTGGCCATTACAGTTCAGTACGATAAAGGCAACATACAAAAGATATCAAATTAGCACGACGTGTACTACACACGTGGATGTGCAAGTGATAAGTATTTCAACTCAACCACGCAAAGCAGATGGTGGTAATGCCATCTCCATTCGACATACTTACAAGTAAAGATTACACGGCGTGATTTTCCCTCACAAATCGCATTTAAAGTTGGGCTGTTTCTGAGAAGATCGTGTTATGCCTCACGTAAAGAGGACAAACTTATACCTGTATGTGTCGGGGTTCGACAACGGCAGATCTGTATCCTATCGAGACTGCGATTTATAGCTCCGCAATGTCGTTGAATGTGTTGGTTGGGATCCCACAATTGTCTTACGAATATAGAATGGATGGGTTCAGGAGGCTCATACTCTATTCCTTTGTGCACCTCGTCGTTCCCTGCGACAAGGGTGCAGATAAAAAATGTGACTGTGTTGCACATTTGTCGATCCCAGATGGGTCCAATATATGAAATGTGACGGGTGATTTTTTTTTTTTTTTTGCTAAGATATTGCTTTAAAACTAGTTGATCCTACAAGTTAATCGCTCAGTAAACCTTTAGCTCCTGAGATCTGCACGAATAATATCTCAACGTCAGTGTTCATAGGACCTCCTAGTGCATGGTTGAATTTCTAAGATTTGTCTCTACGAATGCATGGTTGGACTTCTAAGGTATGCCTAATTTAAAAGCCGGCCGCGGTGGTCTAGCGGTTCTAGGCGCGCAGTCCGGAACCGCGCGACTGCTACGGTCGCAGGTTCGAATCCTGCCTTGGGCATGGATGTGTGTGATGTCCTTAGGCTAGTTAGGTTTAAGTAGTTCTAAGTCCTAGGGGACTGATGACCTCAGAAGTTAAGTCCCATAGTGCTCAGAGCCATATGAACCATTTGAACCTAATTTAAATCTAGGGGTTAACCAACGCATTTGCCGCACTGAGCTTAATAAAATTTAAATAAATGCCGGCAGTAATTTGCGATAAAAATATTGTTAACTACTCACAGTGTTTTAACTTTAACATAACTGAGTTTATGTAATTCACAGAAAAAACTTATTGCATGTTAATTGTTTTTATTGAAATAATGAATGTTTGAGCGAGCGCTGAAACGACACTGGTGCAGTATCCCACGTCATCAAACATGTAAACTACTCGAAAAATCTGGCAAAATAAATTATAGTTCGTTTAGCACAACTTTATAGAGTTCCATGATTGTGCACTAACTAAATTCTGAAAGCAGATCATTTGCAAAAATAGCGACGGTAAAGTTTTAAAGTTCGGACTAGTTCGCCTAACACCAAATATTCACAGACCCTAAGCTATAAATATTCCAGCGTTTTCGCTAGCGACACATGTGAATATTACAAGTACGCGATTCAACACAGAAAAATTTTGTGCACTCGGGACGCGACTTACTGCTGCTCATACACACTACCTGTCCAGGCCCTCCGTCCCGGCAACTTCACGAATCCGAACAAGTGTCGATTGCTGAATGAATGCTACGCAACATGGCTGCTACATACTTAAGCACTCGCCTGGACGTGAGTGAAATGAACACGCTTCTGACTTCCGCAACTTACTTAAAAACTATAAATTAAATGTTGTATACATGACTCATACATCAGTTTGTACTTAAATTTCCTCAATTTTCTACTGCTGTTCTTGATTTCTTATGAAGCTTTTGTCATTGTAAACGCTGTCTTGTGGCTGATAAATATAAAAAATTAAAACTGGGTGCATTTACAACATCCCTGTCTTTGTTTAGGTAGTAATGCTGCCCACTACTGTCAACTTTTCAGTTATTAATTACCCGTGAAATGTACATTCCGGCATATAATTTAAAGAAATCAATGTTTATAAAACATCTACTATAATAGTCTGATAGTGCTTAAAGAGACCTATCTGTAGACGTTTCATTTGTGAAAATCGTTTAAATCGTTATCGAGATATTAATTTTCTAAGATTATTTTTTTACATGCAACATGTAAGATTAAATAACTTAAACCACTGCGGTTTCACACGTACGCTGGTCTTGTTCTTGTCTTTGTAATTACGTTGATATCTTTCCTGTTATTAGTTGGGTTCATTTTTTATTATATTTACTCCTATTAGATATTTATTCTGCTTACTCAATTCAGCCACGGCAGTTTCCCTCTGTATGTTTCCGGCCGGACGCCCATTTGCCACATGGCCAGAGCATGCATTTACTTGACCGCTCTCCTGCGGTCATCTTGACTCTCACACTAACAGTGTCCGCCAACCCTTGAGGCTCAAGGGGTGCCATCATCTATTGAGGCTCGTGCTCGGCCTACACGCCCTCTCGGCTGTCAAAAGAAACAGTAGCCCTGCTGCGCTTTGCGGACGGTCGCGTCTGCCTTTTTACAGGTCCAAGTCCTTACAGTACCGTACGCTCTGAAAGACCCGAGTGGACATATATGAAGTTGACTTGGGCTTGCAGAATCTTACACGCACGTCACGTACCTTGCGTTAGGAGATGACATTATCTTCGGCAAGGGAAAAACCCACAGAGACAGTATAGCGATGTCTGGAGTACAACAATTTGTCAGCACGACGAACACTGTGTAAGTAGGCTGTTTAGGTTTTTTTATTGGTAACGCCACCTCTGTATAAAAAATCACTGGCTGTGCTGTGTGCAGTCTGTGGTTGCTTTGCATTGTTGTAATACTCAACCATTGTAGTGTTAGGCAGCTGGCTGTGAACAGCGCGTAGCGTTGCGCAGTTGGAGGTGAGCCGCCAGCAGTGGTGTATGTGGGGAGAGAGATGGCGCAGTTTTGAAATTTGTCATAAACTGCTATATATATATATATATATATATATGATGATATCAAGGTAAATACATTGTTTGTTCTCTATTAATATCTTTCATTTGCTAACTATCCCTATCAGTAGCTAGTGCCTTCCATAGTTTGAATCTTTTATTTAGCTGGCAGTAGTGGCGCTTGCTGTATTGCAGTAGTGGGAGTAACCAAGATTTTTGTGAGGTAAGTGATTTGTGAAAAGTACAGGTTAATGTTAGTCAGGGTCATTCTCTTGTAGAGATTATTTAAAGTCAGATTGCGTTGCGCTAAAAAATATTGTGTGTCAGTTTAAGCACAGTCGAGTAAAATTGTTCAAAAAGGGGACGTTTCAACTGATACTGTTTGCCTTGGCATGGCAGAAGCGACTCATGCTGACTGACATTGTGGTACGTGTCATTCTGTTCCTGGAGTGGCACATCTCATGTTTCGTCCATATTTGATTAACATTCATCACAATCGGATTTCCATACCTGCCAATAAATATTTAACACTTGTAATAAGTAACTTCATTGACTGCCAGAACCAACCCATCTTCTTTAACATTCTCTTCTCTGGTAGACCATCACTGGGAGTTTCGCTTGGAAAGGAGATGGGGAAAAGCCTCCGCTTGTGGCAGGTACAATGCCACAGCCGAAGCATTGTTTGACCAGGGTGCCTTGGGATCTGAACCCAGCATGATTTTTACATAATGAGCCCTGCGCAATATAGGATCTAGGTCTCCATTCAAAGAAATGGTATAATGTGCCATGACGAGCACCTGCGCTAGTAGAGAGTCTTTGTTTTTACAACCTGTGTCATCCAGTAAAAACATATTTTGTAATAACTTTGTTTTTCGCCAATGGGTTACCTTCCTGGAATGCTGTGGAGGTGAAAGTCATTTACAGATACTTACCACTGTGTTCCTAGAGAAGCGACACAGCTGCATTGTATTCAGGAAATCATTTCTGTTTTTGTAAAGCACTTAGCCGATTTTCTGGCCCAGATTTACAGTGGGTGAACACTCAATAGTGTACAAAGTCTTAAGAGAGTTCCTCATAGGTTAATCTCAACAAAATAGCAGAGAAGGAAACGTCAGAAGATCAGTTCGCAATTTATTGGAAATTCAAGATTGGGATATTGGCTCAAGTGAGAAACTTAACCGAATAGTGGGAGTTCAAGTAGTTCTAAGTTCTAGGGGAATGATGACCTCAGAAGTTAAGTCCCACAGTGCTCAGAGCGATTTGAACCATTTCTTCTTGTCTACATTTTTTATCGTCCATGTTTCACTTCCACGAATGGCTGCACACCATAGAAATACTTTCTGGAAAGTCTTCCTAACACTTAAACCTATATTCGACGTTGACAAACTTCTTTTACTCAGAATTCCTTTTCTTGTAATTGTCAGTCTATATTTTGTATCCTCTCTACCATGGACATAATCAGTTATTTTGCTGTCCAAATACCAAAACTCATTTACTTCTTTAAGTGACTCGTTTGGTAATCTGATTCCCTTAGCATTACCCGATTTAATTTGATTACAACCCATTATCCTTGTTTTGATTTTGTTCAAAAATGTTCAAATGTGTGTGAAATCGTATGGGACTTAACTGCTAAGGTCATCAGTCCGTAACCTTACACACTACTTAACCTAAATTATCCTAAGGACAAACACACACACCCATGCCCGAGGGAGGACTCAAACCTCCACCGGGACCAGCCGCTCAGTCCATGACTGCAGCGCCCGAGACCGCTCGGCTAATCCCGCGCGGCAGTGGGAGTGCAACACAGAATTGTGTAACGACTGTTAAGTTGGTTGTTAGACGTTTTGTTAATGTTTGGTAGAGAGAGCTACTTATTTACTTAACAACAAAGTCAGTGGGTAGCAGTATGCAGAGTCTTTTCATTGGCACGTGGGATTTGTGTGGACTGCTACAGAGGCCAGAGAGTCTGCTTCAACAGAGGACACTTTGTCTGTGGATTCAGTACAGAACACTTCGGCTGCAGATTCTGAAGATTGTACTTGGACTAGGGATTCTGAAGAGCGATGATCCCACAGTTGGCAGCTGATATGTTGCTGATAGCAGCAGATAATGGCGCTCACAACACTTCACATTACAGAATGCAGAATATGGTGAGAAACTGCAACTTATGCGAGCAGTGTATGAGGCTTAGAAAGTATTTGTAAGTGCACTATTACGATTAAGTAGGTTCTGCGAATCTTAGGCGTTTCCTGAGTGACTGGACACTCATTCATGACCCAAACAGTAACGTTATCTGTATATTGTAGTTATTTTTCTGCCACTATCAGGTCATCACTTTGCTTCCACCATGAACTTGTTTTTCCCTAACTCATTAGTAATATCCCGGTTGTGTAGCGTAGGTCTATACTATCCAGACACTGTCAGGTGATTTAAGTGTTAGATTACAACTATTCCATGTTTATAATGGCCAGTTTTCGTGTCCTCTACGTTTTTCAAGCTCGAATAGATCCTGTGGTTGTTTCTTGTTGATGATTATGTTAGTAGGTAACTTTACAATAGTTAATGTGGACCAGTGTTTCATTTCGTAGTTGATGATCCCGCTGTGTAATATCTTTTGTGAGATGAACACATGTTTCTATTGTATGCCACGGGTACTCCTGTCCTGTTATGTTTTGTGCCATACTTTTATTAACGGATTTGAGCGCAGGGGTGGGATTTGCCTATCAGAGACTCCTACTGATATGAATTATTGTGACATCCACAGAGCTACGTTAAAGCTTTGTTGACCACTCATCTAAAGACATGATAATTCTCGCACAGGATTTTAGTTTCTTTGGACATTTGGATCCGCAGTTAGAACTCATAAGTAAATAAATCAGAACCCTGCAGATTGGTTGGCTGTAATTTTCAGTCGTGGTTGAGCACTGCGTGTCACTGATTACGATTCGATGTGATGAAATTAATTTATAACTCTGATAAACAGAAGAGCTTTGGGAAAAATATAAGTTGATTTGCTTGTGCATCTAACTAGTCTATTCACTTCTCTTGCAGCATTCTTCTGTTTCAATGGGGGTTTCTATTGGTGCATCTTGATGTTAATTGTTAATTGTTAGCCGGCCGCGGTGGTCTCGCGGTTCTAGGCGCGCAGTCCGGAACCGTGCGACTGCTACGGTCGCAGTTTCGAATCCTGCCTCGGGCATGGATGTGTGTGATGTCCTTAGGTTAGTTAGGTTTAAGTAGTTCTAAGTTCTAGGGGACTGATGACCTCAGCAGTTGAGTCCCGTAGTGCTCAGAGCCATTTGAAACATTTTTTTTGTTAATTGTTTCAGAGGTTTTAGAGATTACTGAATTGTTCTTACATGTGAGGTAACGGAATAAGTGCTGTCTTGCAAATTTTAGTTTTCGTTGTTCGTATGCTGTTCAAATAATTTGTAGACTTTCTAGGCAATGTCTAACTTGACATGGGCAAGAGTAGAGAGTTTAGCTAGAATGAGTGTAGTGGAATAGGATACTTGTAAGTTGGAGAGCGCAGATTTAGAGGGTGGCATGTTACAGGAAGACAAATTATGGAACTCAGACAGAGAAGGTTGGTGTGTTAAAAACGCGAAGCATTGAGGGAAGGTCAGGGCCCAGTTTCGTAGTTAATGTGAAACAAGGCGAGGTCGTCACCGAAACATCAGAACCTGCTACTATTACGCACAAAGAAACCGTGCACTGCCTCATGGGTCGTGAACTGACTTCCACTGAAGCATCTGCATTTAATTTGTCTGCCCTGAAAGTATTTTTAGAGCTTATGGACAGTAAGAATGATGATCAATTACAAAAAACTGTGCAATGGGAAGGGTGAAGAAAGCAGGATGAGTGAAAAACAGCTTATGAGAATATATAAGGAAATTTGATGATCAAAGCAAACAGATCCATGATATCTCAACAAAGAAAATAGAGGAGCAGGCACAAGAATTTAATAAAAAAGTAAGAAACGTTTGTCAAAGAGAGCAGAGGGAGTACCAGAAAAAATAAGAGAGTAAGTGGCAGATTTGTAAGGAAATTTTGAATCAGTTAGTACGCGCCAGGACGAATTTGCAGAACTAGTCAATATCATTAACTATGGAGAAATGAATGGCCAGAGAATGTATTTATTAGATGAAGGGGAGGCAATACATGGTGAAAGATTTATAAGTTAGCAGAGCAGGTTGGAACGTTAACAATAGCAGTTATACGGTATCTAATCGAGCAGATCACTAAGGACTAAGAGAAATACTCCAATTCAAAGAAGATGAGGCAAACATTAAACAAATGAATTGGAAAGCGTCCCTGCAGTTGCAATGAGATGAGATGCGTAGTAATTTTTCAGATGAGCTGACGATAATGCTAAGGATGTAGAGTCGAGTATGAATGAGGCAGAAATGAGGAAGAATTACGTGACCTGACTGACAGATTTTTAAACATTAGCAGCACAATGTTGTAGCTGTCTGCTAATTCAGGTGCATATTATATCAGCATGAAGCTGAGATTCATAGTTACGTTGTGTCAATCCAAAGCTACTCGCTCTTCCCTGAACCATCAAACAGTCTGCGTCTGAATATCTGGATCGATCAGTTCCAAGATGCAATGCCAATGTCTTGGTCACATGATTTAAAGATCAGTTTTTTTGTCTGAATCCGTGCAAATAAGGGCATTCAGTTGTTTATTTCTGGATTATTTTAGTCCAAAGAAAACCAATATCATGTGGTATTGGGAATTCTTACCATGGGAATGTATAGCAACTCCACGTACCTGAATCCTATTCAAAACTGTTAGGACATGGTCCACTGCAATCAATTATTGGACGTCCCATATGATTCAACAGAGTTTGTACGAATTTTCCCTATGTAATTACCATGTCGATTGCAACGCGAAATTACAACAGCAGGAAGGATAATGCATAATGTGAGAGCATTTCGGAGTTTGTCACAAGAATTGAATTATTATTTCAGTGCAGAGGCACAGGAACCCACACACATGGTTCAAAATAACTCCCCACCGCAAAGGCAAGAACATGTTAACAACAAGAGCCAGTCATCATCAGATGTAAATTTTTGTAACTATGGTGTCTATCTTATGTGATTCTTGACCTCCTTGTGGAGAGGACAGACATCGTTTACGATGAGTTCAGTGAGTCAAATGAGTTAAATTGGTAACTTCATGAAAGTGTTTACCATTCTGATTTAATTTACGTGCGTTTACTGCTATTTTCTGCGTGCACATAAAACAGATGACTAAGTGCACTGTACTCACTGAAACACTATTTAGATTAATTGTTAAACTTATATTTTCCTAATTTTGTAAGATGTCATTTCAAGATATTCCCTGATGATACTGTCTATGCTCCATTTCTTTACATATTATCTGCTTTTGTAGAGCAAACGAGTTTTCAACTACATTTTATGATCTTTACAGCAAGTCTATGTTAATTGATCTTTTAGAGTTCTGTGTTTGAATAAATGTCTGTTTTATTTGTATTGTCACGTAAAGTATGAATGTGTGTGAATGTTGAAGAAGAGAATTAACTGTTCAAATGATAAATGAACGTGACCTGCTAATAAGTATTCAGTTGAGCTATCATTAAGATGAGAGCTGGTTTTTCCTTTTTTAAGCCCTGATGCCCCTGAAATAAAGAAAATAACTATTTTAGCATTTATGCTCCCTCCTGGAACGAATGCACGTGATGGCTTTAGGAATCAGTGAGTGATTTATTAATGTATACAAAAATATTTCATTGTCAAAATGGTTCAAATGGCTCTGAGCACTATGGGACTCAACTGCTGTGGTCATCAGTCCCCTAGAACTTAGAACTACTTAAACCTAACTAACCTAAGGACATCACACACATCCATGCCCGAGGCAGGATGCGAACCTGCGACCGTAGCAGTCGCACGGTTCCTGACTGCGCGCCTAGAACCGCGAGACCACCGCGGCCGGCCTTTCATTGTCAAAAAAAATCTATTTCCTATTATCCCAACCAAACTTTTCCCTCGTTGTTTGGAAATCTTAATAAAAATTTGCTTTATGGTGTCACACTATAGTGAGTGTGAGTGCAACTATATCTGTGGAAATTTTTCTGCAGATCTAGGTTTGTTGATGCACATCAATCCATTACTGAACAGGCACGTCTCATGTTTCATTCATATTTGATTTTCATTTAACACAACTGGAGTTCTTTACCTGTCAATGAATAAATATTTAACGACTGTAATAAGTAACTTCAGGATTAAGCCATCTACTTCTATATTAATTCCTTTCCTTTTCCAGAAGCAGTTTTGCATGTAACATTTTCTGTAGTTTAACTGCATTCATGGTGAGACAAAGTAGACAGAGACTTTCAGAGTAGTGACTCATTGTCAGTTTGGCCACCCTGGGAGTTTCATCTCGCCTTTGACGAGGGAACGAGGGTGATGGGGTGTCTTGTCAGGGCAGGTATAATGCCACAGCTGAAACATCGTTGGCCTGGGCTCATTGGAGTCACACTCCAGCAGTTTTTCGCATAACGTGCACTGTGCAATATGAGATCGAAGCTTTTATTCAAAGAAGTGGTACAATGTTCCACGACGAACACTTGGACTAGTGCCATCTGATAAAAACTCATTTCACAAGAAGTTTGATTTTCGACGATGGATCACCTTCCTAGATTGCTGTGGATGTAAAAATCAATCACAGGTACTAATCTCACTGCTCCCTGAGATGGGACACACCTACATTGTGTTCAGGAATTCTTTTCTGTCTTTGTAAAGCACTGAGCCGACTTTCTGGTGCATATTTATGGGGGGGTGAAAGCCCAGTTGTCTAAAAAGTTGTAAGAGAGCACCTCATGGGTTAATCTCAACAAAATAGCAGAGAAGGAGTAGTCAGGAAGCTAGTTTCCAAGAAATTTGCACTTCGAGACTAACGTATAGGCGGAAGTGAATAAATTAAGTGAAGAATGTAGTTGCAACAGCGGATTGTTTAAAAATTGTATACCTGGGTGTTAGATGGTTTGTTAATGTTTTAAAATCTTTGCTTGGTGGACAATTAGATATTTTCTTAACAACAGGAACAAAAATGGTTCAAATGGCTCTAAGTACTATAGGACTTAACATCTGAGGTCATCAGTCCCCTAGAACTTAGAACTACTTAAACCTAACTAACCTAAGGACATCACAAACATCCATGCCCGAGGCAGGATTCGAACCTGCGACCGTAGCGGTCACGCGGTTCCGGACTGAAGCGCCTAGATGCGCTCGGCCACACCGGCTGGCAACAGGAACAACTGATACGTTTATGACCGCGGCAGATCATGGCGCTTGCCACTCTCTACACTACAAAATGCAGAATATGGCGAAAAATTGCTGTTTAAACAAGCAGGGTATGAGACTTGCCGATCGTTTGTAAGTGCATTATTAGTGTTACGAAGGTTCTAAAAATCTTATGTCTTTCCTGAGTGAATGAAGGGTCATTCATGAAGCGAACAGTGATGTTATCTGCATATTGCAGTTTTTAAATCTTCTGGCACAATCTGGCAGTCATTCTAGCGTCCACTGTGGATTTATTTTTCCATAAGTCATTGGTGTGATCCCAGATTTGTCCCTTCACCCCTACTAACCGGTCTCTGAAAGGTGATTTTGGAGTTAGATTAGAACTATTCCTTGTTAATAATTGTCAGATTTCGTGTTCTCTGCATTTTTAAAGATGGAATAGATCCTGTTATTATTTCGTGTTTGTGATTATGTTAGTAGGGAACTTTCCGATAAATTGGGGTTTACCGCGGCCCAGTCTTTCCTTTCATAATTACATGATCTCCTGTTTATTATCTTCTTCAAGGTCAAGCACCCATGTTTCATGTTTAATACAGCCCCTCCTGCCCTGTTAGTTATCTGTTGCTCTACAGTTTTGTTAAAACATATGGCTCATGGGGAGCAACCTAACAACCGATGCGGAATATTCTGACATCCACAAGGATTTGTAGAAAGCTCAGCTGTCCCATCGCAAGCAGAGATGTACATTTCTGTTCTCTTACAGCCTGCCTGCCCCTGTCTTCGTCGCAACCATTAAAGCAGCTCAACCTGTCGCGACGGAGACAAAATAGTACACGTGTACTGAAGTACACTGGTTAAAGCAGGCCAACTTGGATTTCCGCAAACATGGCGAGCTTAAGGGATCTGTTTAATACGCTGCACATGGCAAACGGTAGCGCTATCAATCCAGCGTGACCAGCCAGGCATGTGTGTGCGTAGGGAGTTTCACTGCAGCTCGTTTATCATTACGGTGGGGACAACAAAATGGACAGACCAAACTGAGGAGAAAATGAGAATGACGAATATACTGATAAGCCCAAAAATTATGACCGCTCCCCCGCACGACCTTGGGTGACGCCTAGTAGAGTAACGGGCACTTAACGCGGTGAAGAAATTATATAAGCAGAGCAGACATGCATGGGAGGGTCACCCTAACGAAGATATAGGCTGCAAATGGGGAAATTCGTTGAGATAGGCGACTCTGGCAAAGGGCACATCGTTATTGCGCAAAGCCTGTGAACGTGTATCTCGAAAATATCGAAGCTGGTTGATTGTTCAGCTGCTACTCTCCTGAGGAGCTACGGAAAGAGGTAGGACAGTGGAACTACCGCTAGGTGCAAATTGGTTGGACGTCCACGACTCTTCACAGGACGTGGGGTTCGGAGGCTTGTCAGCTCTGTAAAGTAGGATAGATGGTGATCCGTGGCATCTCTGCCGAAAGATCACAATGGTGGTGCACGCACAAGTGTTTCGGAGCACACCGTTAATCGCACATTGTTGAACACTGAGCTCCGCAGCAGACCAACTCTACGTGTTCACATATTTATCCGAAGACATCGTCAATTACGATTGCAGTAGGTTCGAGGCCATCAGGATTCCAGTCTGGATCAATGAAAACGTGTCGGCTCTTTAGGTGAATGACACTTTTGCTAGACTAGGTCGATGGTCGTCTCCACAAATGCCGACATTGAGGTGAACAGCGAACAGCGTGCAGCGCGCTATGGACACAGGCTGGTGGAAGGTGGTAGTAATTGAAGACACACTCACAGTTGCGAACCTCTTGCATCCCTTCATGCTTGATATCTTCCCCGTAGGCGATGTCATCTTTCAACAGTACGCAGTATGACTGTCCGTGTCTCGGAGCCAGAACCATGCTGCAGTCATTTGAGGAGCGTCATTGTGAAATCACGTTGTTATTCAAAAATGGTTCAAATGGCTCTGAGCACTATGGGACTTAACTTCTGAGGTCATCAGTCGCCTAGAACTTAGAACTAATTAAACCTAACTAACCTAAGGACATCACACAAATCCATGCCCGAGGCAGGATTCGAACCTGCGACCGTAGCGGTCGCTCGGCTAAAGACCGTAGCGCCTAGAACCGCACGGCCACTCCTGCCGGCCACGTTGTTGTATCTGTGACCAAATCTATCTTATGTAAATCATATGGAGCCCATCTGGATCGCTACGGGCGCCACCACCGCGTGCGCACTTGAACAGCCCATTATGTACACGAATTACATGACCTGTGCGTAGACATCTAATGTCACATACCTCCACAAACCTACCAACAAACTTTCGGATATCTGATACCCACAGTCAGTGACGTATTTCGTTCGAAAGACGGACAAACAAGCTGTTAAGCAAGTGGTCATAAGGTTTTGCTGACGCGCAGGGTAGCCGTATGGGCTGAGGCGCCTCGCCACGGTTCGCGCGGCTCCCCTCGTCGAAGGTTCGAGTCCTCCCTCGGGTATGGGTGTGTGTGTTGTCCTTAGTGTAAGTTAGTTTAAGTTAGATTAAGTAGAGTGTAAGCCTAGGGATCGATGGCTTCAGCAGTTTCGTCCCACAGGAACTTACCACAAGTTTCCAATTTTTGGTTCATGAGTGTACATACCACTGACAAAACAGAGCCCAAGTCCAGCACGGGAAGCGTTTCGAGTGTTTACTAGGCAGCTTCAAATAATTCGGTAGGTATCTCTCAATACTAATTGTGTAAAAAGTTATTAAACCTTCATTCGGGAACAGTGCATATGTTACGACGATTGCTAATTTGACCAGAAGTTTCCTCACTCCATAAATATTTTGAAAGGGGACAAAGATTTAGTGATTGACAGGCGTGTGGATATATTTGCTAAGGACTTGAGGCCATTTAGCAGTATGTAGGCTTTCTAAATTTAGGGCAAATATTGATTGCAGTAAGAAAAACATGTGTATACGTACAGCCACATTTTGGTGGTGTGCAACGAACTGCGAAGAAAGCTTAGTATGAAAGAAATTAATTTTCTTCCAGATTTATGCTTTTTAGATTAACATAAAATGAATAACAAACCAAAATGCATTTGGGGAACCCGCAATACACATCCCGGAAAAAGTAACTGAAATAGGTATACCGGTGACTGGGGTCATATTTGGCTGAAACACACTAAGATTACAGAGGGTAGACGTACAAAACTTTACTTCAGCTCGCGTTGCAGTCTTAATTGAAATCTCCGGTGCTTAGATGCGAAGGATCTCGACTTCACATGGTTCAAATGGCTCTGAGCACTATGGGACTTAACATCTGGGTTCATCAGTCCCCTAGAACTTAGAATTACTTAAACCTAACTAACCTAAGGACATCATACACATCCATGCCCAAGGCAGGATTCGAACCAGCGACCGTAGCGGTCGCGCGGTTCCAAACTGAAGCGCCTAGAACCGCTCGGCCACGGCGGCCGGCGATTTCGACTTCTAGAGGTGGTTATGCTTATTACAGAAAACATATATTAGAGGTGACCTGAACATGGCTCAAATCGAGGACAGCCAGTAGTATTCGAAAGTGGGTGAAGTTTCAGAGGAAACCGTTCATATCGAAATAAATAAATAAGCCCGAAATACACTGAAGAGGAAACAAGTGAAAAATAAAATCCACCATTTTATGGCCTACAAGACGCAAATGTGAATGGGTGGTGCATTGAACCTAATCTTCTGATACTAGGGTAAAAAAGGACTTTTCGTCAACGTCCTAGCCCTACTTATCTACATCTACATCTACATCTATACTCCGCGAGCCACCTTACGGTGTGTGGCGGAGGGTACTTATTGTACCACTATCTGATCCCCCCTTCCCTGTTCCATTCACGAATTGTGCGTGGGAAGAACGACTGCTTGTAAGTCTCCGTATTTGCTCTAATTTCTCGGATCTTTTCGTTGTGATCATTACGCGAGATATATGTGGGCGGTAGTAATATGTTGCCCATCTCTTCCCGGAATGTGCTCTCTCGTAATTTCGATAATAAACCTCTCCGTATTGCGTAACGCCTTTCTTGAAGTGTCCGCCACTGGAGCTTGTTCAGCATCTCCGTAACGCTCTCGCGCTGACTAAATGTCCCCATGACGAATCGCGCTGCTTTTCGCTGGATCATGTCTATCTCTTCTATTAATCCCACCTGGTAAGGGTCCCATACTGATGAGCAATACTCAAGAATCGGACGAACAAGCGTTTTGTAAGCTACTTCTTTCGTCGATGAGTCACATTTTCTTAGAATTCTTCCTATGAATCTCAACCTGGCGCCTGCTTTTCCCACTATTTGTTTTATGTGATCATTCCACTTCAGATCGCTCCGGATAGTAACTCCTAAGTATTTTACGGTCGTTACCGCTTCCAATGATTTACCACCTATGGCATAATCGTACTGGAATGGATTTCTGCCCCTATGTATGCGCATTATATTACATTTATCTACGTTTAGGGAAAGCTGCCAGCTGTCGCACCATTCATTAATCCTCTGCAGGTCTTCCTGGAGTACGTACGAGTCTTCTGATGTTGCTACTTTCTTGTAGACAACCGTGTCATCTGCAAATAGCCTCACGGAGCTACCGATGTTATCAACTAAGTCATTTATGTATATTGTAAACAATAAAGGTCCTATCACGAGCCGGCAGGTATGGCCGTGCGGTTCTAAGCGCGTCAGTCTGGAACCGCGTGACCCCTACGGTCGCAGGTACGAATCCTGCCTCGGGCATGGATGTGTGTGATGTCCTTAGGTTAGCTAGGTTTAACTAGTTCTAAGTTCTAGGGGACTGATGACCTCAAATGTTAAGTCTCATAGTGCTCAGAGCAATTTGGAAGTCAGCACGTCAAAGTTCTTAAGGAATCGTGTGAGTAAGGAACAGCAGTTACCAACCTCTGCAAAAAATGTTCAAATGTGTGTGAAATCTTATGGGACTTAACTGCTAAGGTCATCAGTCCCTAAGCTTAAACACTACTTAAATTATCCTAAGGACAGTCACACACGCCCATGCCCGAGGGAGGACTCGAACCTCCGCCGGGACCAGTTCCAACCTCTGTGCCCATTTTATTAGAGACCACAATTTTACATTAGGTAAGGAACTTCACGTGTTGCTGAATTAATTCAGATAAACTAAACAATCTTACATAATCTCAGTATGTTGTTTCAAGTTGTTTCTTTGTTTTTATATCATCATCGTTGGTGTTTGTATTACATTTTTTATTTTCTATTCATTCTATTTGTATGCAATTCTATGTATTTATGTAGATGGCAGTGTAGGGTATCCTCAAAGGCCAATGAGCAATAAAAAGTAATATTTCTTGTTTCTGCATTACATTAATTGAAGATGAAGTATTGTTGTGGGTATGGAACTCAATTGGTAAAATCATTTTCTCCCGTACACCTGTAACGTCTATTTAGGTATAAGAGGACATTGTGTGACCGTCATTTTTTACATATTTTGACGATTTGATGTACCTCTATTATCTATCTTACTTCTGTTACCTACCTTATTTCAAGCCCTACATATACCTAGGCAGACGTTGCAGACCCTGCCAGTTAAAACGATTCTACTTTCAGGGCTATGGCGAGGTGTCGTGATCATAAGTTTGAGTGGAGTAAGCATTGCTTGGCTTGCTGTGGAGTGGCGAGGCCGCGGGAGTAAACAAGGGGCGCGGAGCGGCGGCTGATTGCGCGTTTCCTGCTTAGCGCCCTCTCGCTCTTACGGCGCGCATTATTGCGTCTTCCGACACCCGTCGCTGCTGGTCGCCCTCTATCTGCCCGTCCTCCGGTGTCCCTGGCTACTGGGTCACTGGCTCGCCTCAGCAGCGCGCCGACGGGGCCTTGCATGTTGACAGATGGCCGCATTTCATCTCCTTCAAACTAATCTTCTGGGGGAATACAAGAAATATTCTATACCAGCCCAAAAACAATCTTCCATTTGCTTTCCGCATAAGTTAATTTAAGGTTTCCGACCTTTGGCGCGTCAGGTAACTGTTGCAATCTGGCAGTCAACGATATGGGAAAAGACACAGACCAAAGAAACGACATCCGGTAACTGTGGTAATATACACTGCTCGAGTAATAGTGGAAAACAGACTAACTTACACTGAGGTGACAAAAGTCATCGGCTACACCCTAATATCTCAACGTGTCATGGACCCAACAAGTCGCTGGAAGTCCCCTGCAGAAGTACTGAACCATGCTGTCTCTATAATTGCGAAAGAGTTGCCGGAGCAGGATATTGTGTGCGAACGCAACCCTCGATTCTGTCCCACAAAGGTTCGGTGGGTTTCATGTCGGGTGATTTGGTTAGCAACATCATTCGCTCAAATTGTCCACAATGTTTTTCAAACCAATCGTGAACAGTTGTGGCCCGGTGACATGTTTGGGAACGTGAAGTCCACAAATGGTCCCAGATTGTCTCCAAATAGCAAAACATAACCATTTATAATCAATGATCGGTTCAGTTGGACGAGAGTACTCTGTCCATTCCATTTATACACCGCCCCCTCATAATTATGGAGCCACCACCAACTTTCACCAACTTGTTGACAACTTGGATCTATAGCTTCGAGAGGTCTGCGCCACACTCGAACCCTACCATCAGCTCTCACCAACTGAAAATGGGACTCATCTGACGAGGCTCCAATTTTCGTCTAGGGTCCAGCCGATATGGTCACGAGGTCATGACAAAGAGTAAGCCGCCTGGTAGAGTTTTGCTCACAGCATAATTCAGTCATCCCTGACACTTGGCCGGCCGAAGTGGCCGTGCGGTTAAAGGCGCTGCAGTCTGGAACCGCAAGACCGCTACGGTCGCAGGTTCGAATCCTGCCTCGGGCATGGATGTTTGTGATGTCCTTAGGTTAGTTAGGTTTAACTAGTTCTAAGTTCTAGGGGACTAATGACCTCAGCAGTTGAGTCCCATAGTGCTCAGAGCCATTTGAACCATTTGAACCTGACACTTGGTTTAGGAATCATAAAAGAAGGCTGTGTACGTGGTAGAGACCTGGAGACACAGGAATGTTTCAAATGATCATACACTCCTGGAAATTGAAATAAGAACACCGTGAATTCATTGTCCCAGGAAGGGGAAACTTTATTGACACATTCCTGGGGTCAGATACATCACATGATCACACTGACAGAACCACAGGCACATAGACACAGGCAACAGAGCATGTAAAATGTCGGCACTAGTACAGTGTATATCCACCTTTCGCAGCAATGCAGGCTGCTATTCTCCCATGGAGACGATCGTAGAGATGCTGGATGTAGTCCTGTGGAACGGCTTGCCATGCCATTTCCACCTGGCGCCTCAGTTGGACCAGCGTTCGTGCTGGACGTGCAGACCGCGTGAGACGACGCTTCATCCAGTCCCAAACATGCTCAATGGGGGACAGATCCGGAGATCTTGCTGGCCAGGGTAGTTGACTTACACCTTCTAGAGCACGTTGGGTGGCACGGGATACATGCGGACGTGCATTGTCCTGTTGGAACAGCAAGTTCCCTTGCCGGTCTAGGAATGGTAGAACGATGGGTTCGATGACGGTTTGGATGTACCGTGCACTATTCAGTGTCCCCTCGACGATCACCAGTGGTGTACGGCCAGTGTAGGAGATCGCTCCCCACACCATGATGCCGGGTGTTGGCCCTGTGTGCCTCGGTCGTATGCAGTCCTGATTGTGGCGCTCACCTGCACGGCGCCAAACACGCATACGACCATCATTGGCACCAAGGCAGAAGCGACTCTCATCGCTGAAGACGACACGTCTCCATTCGTCCCTCCATTCACGCCTGTCGCGACACCACTGGAGGCGGGCTGCACGATGTTGGGGCGTGAGCGGAAGACGGCCTAACGGTGTGCGGGACCGTAGCCCAGCTTCATGGAGACGGTTGCGAATGGTCCTCGCCGATACCCCAGGAGCAACAGTGTCCCTAATTTGCTGGGAAGTGGCGGTGCGGTCCCCTACGGCACTGCGTAGGATCCTACGGTCTTGGCGTGCATCCGTGCGTCGCTGCGGTCCGGTCCCAGGTCGACGGGCACGTTCACCTTCCGCCGACCACTGGCGACAACATCGATGTACTGTGGAGACCTCACGCCCCACGTGTTGAGCAATTCGGCGGTACGTCCACCCGGCCTCCCGCATGCCCACTATACGCCCTCGCTCAAAGTCCGTCAACTGCACATACGGTTCACGTCCACGCTGTCGCGGCATGCTACCAGTGTTAAAGACTGCGATGGAGCTCCGTATGCCACGGCAAACTGGCTGACACTGACGGCGGCGGTGCACAAATGCTGCGCAGCTAGCGCCATTCGACGGCCAACACCGCGGTTCCTGGTGTGTCCGCTGTGCCGTGCGTGTGATCATTGCTTGTACAGCCCTCTCGCAGTGTCCGGAGCAAGTATGGTGGGTCTGACACACCGGTGTCAATATGTTCTTTTTTCCATTTCCGGGAGTGTATAATAGTTAGATAGACATTGAGGAAGCAGGTTTTAAATTGTAACTCACATCCAGGGGAGATGAGGGCTCTGACGACAATTTATTGGTTATGAAATGTAGATTAAAATTTAAGAAATAGAAAAAAGATAGGAAAAGAAGATGAGACCTGGATAAGTTGAAAGAACTAGAGGTTGTTGAGAGTTTCAGAGGGAGCATCAGGCAATGGTTGGCTAGAACAGGCGAAAGGAATACAATAGAAGACGAATGGGTAGCCTTAAGAGGTGAAATAGTGAAGGCAGCAAATGATCAAATTGGCAAAAATAACAAGGCCTAGTAGGAATACTAGGATGACACAAGAGTTATTAAACTTAATTCATGAAAGGAAAAAATTCTAAAAATGCAGCAAATGAAGCAGGCGAAATGGAACAGAAACATCTAAAAAATGAGACTGACAGGAAGTACAAAATCACTAAGCAGGAATGGCTAGAGAACACACGTAAGGACTTAGAAGCATATTTCAGCAGGGGAAAGCGACCTTCGAAGGAAAGAGCAGCAGCTGTAGGAATATCAAGAGCACAGATGGTAAACCAGCGCTAAGCAAAGAAGGGAAATATGAAACGTGGAAGGAATATATGGGGGGTCCATGCAAGGGAGGTGAAAGCCATATTATAGAACGGGATGTGGACGTTGTTGAACATGAGATCGCAGATATGATACTGCGAGAATAATTTGGTAAAGCTCGAAAGATTAAGTCGAAACAACATCCTGAAAGCAGACGACATTCCGTCAGATCGACTGATAGTCCTGGGAGAGCCAGCCATCAAAAACTCGTCCATCTGGCGTGCAAGGTGTATGAGACAGGCGAAATACCCTGAGACTTCTCGAAGAATGTGGTAATTCCAATTCCAAAGTAAGCAGAGGCTGAAAGGTGTGAAAATTACCGAACTATCAGTTTAATAAGTCATGGTTACAAAATACTAACACGATTTCTCTACAGAAAAATGGAAAAACTGGTAGAAGTAGGCCTTGAGGAAGATCAGTTTGGATTCAGAAAAATGTAGGAACACGCGAGGTAATACTGACTCGACGACTTATCTTAGAAGGTTATTTTAAGGAAAGGAAAACCTACATTTATATCATTTGTGGACGCAGAGAAAGCTTTTGACAATGTTGGCTCGAATACTCTCTTTGACATTATGAAGGTAGCAGGGGTAAAATGCAGGTAGCGAAAGGCTGTTTACAACTTGTACGGAAATCAGACGGCAGTAATAAGAGTCGAGAGGTATGAAAGAGAAGTAGTACTTGAGAAGGGAGTGAAACAGGGTTGTAGCCTATCCCCGATGTTATTCAATCTGTACACTGAACGGACGGTAAAGGGAACCAAAGAAAAATGTGGAGTAGGAATTAAAGTTCAGGGAGAAGAAATAAAAACTTTAACGTTTCCCGATGACATTGTATTATGTCAGAGACAGCAAAGGACTTGGAAGAGTAGTTGAACGGAATGGACAGTGTCTTTAAAGGAGGATATAAGATGAACATCAACAAATTCTAAACAAGGATAATGGGTTGTAATCAGATTAAATCGGGTGATGCTAAGGGAATCAGATTACCAAAACGAGTCACTTAAAGAAGTAAATGAGTTTGGTATTTGGACAGCAAAATAACTGATTATGGCCATGGTAGTGAGGATACAAAATATAGACTGGCAATGACAAGAAAAGCATTTCTGAGTAAAAGAAGTTTGTCAACATCGAATATAGATTTAAGTGTTAGGAATACTTCCCAGAAAGTATTTGTATGGTGTGTAGCCATATGTGGAAGTGAAACATGGGCGATAAAAAATGTAGACAAGAAGAAATGGTTCAAATGGCACTGAGCACTACGTGACTTAACTACTGAGGTCATCAGTCCCCTTGAACTTAGAACTACTTAAACCTAAGTAACCTAAGGACATCACACACATCCATGCCCTAGGCAGGATTCGAACCTGCGACCGTAGCGGTCGCGCTGTTCCAGACTGTAGCGCCTAGAACCGCTCGGACACCCCGGGCGGCTGCAGGCCCTGTACGGGCCTTTCTGGATACAGAAAACGTTCGACTGCTGCCCTGGCCATCACATTCTCCAGATCTCTCACCAATTTAAAACGTCTGGTCAATGGTGGCCGAGCAACTGGCTCGTCACAATACGCCAGTCACTACTCTTGATGAACTGTGGTATCTAGTTGAAGCTGCATGGGCTGCTGTACCTGTACACGCCATCCGAGTTCTGTTTGATTCAATGCCCAGACGTATTAAGTCCGTTATTACGGCCAGAGGTGGTTGTTCTGGGTACTGATTTCTCGGGATCTATGCACCCAAATCGCGTTAAAATGTAATTACATGTCAGTTCTAATATAATATATTTGTCTAATGAATACCCGTTTATCATCTGCATTTCTTCTTCGTGTAACAATTTTAATAGCCAGTAGTGTATACTTTCAACAACTCTGGAATGATAGAGTTCCCTGCGTCAGCAACTTGTGTTCCGTGATCTTGAAGATCATACATTGTAGCTGAATTAAGCCCACCCTCGACGTAGACTCAGAAGAAGAAATAGATGGCCATGATGTCTGGAGAATGTAGCAGGGGTCTGTCTATTCTGTGCGTCTGAATAGTTCCGTAAGGGGCACCCCACCCTTGCGGTACCAATTTTGGTGTGATACCGCGCTACTGAACCCAGTGAGATTATTAGAAGGTTAGATGCTGCGGAAAGATTTACTCAGTCAACATGTATGAGACTTCGATACAACGATAGTTTTCTTTGTTACTTGGGGTTACACTGTGCACCTGAATCATTACTGAAATACAATTCGTGGTTGCGTTGTAGAATACAACGTTTATCAGTTCAGTACGTCACAAACAAAGGTGTATCGCTTTAACTAGTATTTGGCAGTAGAGCCTCGGTTTCTAGACAACCCATCTGCGTGAAAAATATGTCATGGCACAATATTGGGAGGCATCTAGTTGTTGCTCATGAAGATTTGACCTGTGACAGCCAATCTGAAAACCAGTCGAGATAATTTAGTTAGTTGACCGCATGTTGTGGAAGAAATCACTTGCTTTGGTTTAGCTCAACATCTGCTCTGGACACTGGCTACTACTTCTTCCGCCAATGGGTTTATGGAAGATGCATTTCTTGTGTATTTCGAGATGAGAGCATTCAAAATGCTGTTTCAGTAGTTTTGGAGTGATGGATATTTGTTTCGTGCATTAGTGTTTCATTTGCGTCGGTAGGATTTTACGTACAGTTCAGGCTATGCTAAATTGAATTGATTTCCATACCGCGTTTTTCATTGCATTTACTGAGGGGATTTACTGTTCTTTGTGCTCCATTAGATTTCTCCTGTGCCCATAGAAGCCACTAACTGGAATTTTTTTACATCCATCCATGGAAAGATTGACTTACTGTATCTCACTATAACTCTCTCTCAGAAAATCACTGTAAGACACATTGTAGTATAATTCTAAAGATCTCTTGTGTGACGATATAGATTTGCTTCCATGAATACCGCGGGTCACATTAATTGTATTGGTCCTTGGAGGGGAAATCCCTGCTGTTTAATCATTTGTATCATTACAATGCTTCCTCAGCACTTACCTTTGTCTATGTTCCTGACAACATGCCTCTACCTGATCATATTTATATGAGAGCTGCTTCCTACACTGTGTTATTTTCAAAGGCAACAACATTTACTTAGGCAACCCTTTTGCTTCCGTCTACCTTAGAATTTTCACGGGACTACTGGTTATGGCTACGAGTTGCAGTTCTCGTAAGCATGCAGTTGGAAAAACAATGTCACCAGAATTCAGTCTGTTCAACGCAAAGGGACAAAGATTACCAGATTTTTCGTCCATTGCAGGTTACAGATGGCAAGCATATTTTACGTGCATGAGCTGAGTATACAGGGTGAGTCACCTAACGTTACCGCTGTATATATTTCGTGAACCACATCAAATACTGACGAACCGATTCCACAGACCGAACTTGAGGAGAGGGGCTAGTGTAATTGTTTAATACAAACCATACAAAAGTGCACGGAAGTATGTTTTTTAACACAAACCTACGTTTTTTTAAATGGAACCACGTTAGTTTTGTTAGCACATCTGAATATATAAACAAATACGTAATCAGTGCCGTTTTTTGCATTGTAAAATGTTAATTACATCCGGAGATATTGTACCCTAAAGTTGACGCTTGAAACCTCCGACGTTCAGTTGCGTGTTGTAACAAACACGGGCCACGGTCGGCGAGCAGCATCTGCAGGGACATGATTACGATGACGACAGTGTTTACGAGTGTGGCTGTAGTGCACTGTTGTGGTTTGGTCTAGCTGTCGCAGTGTCCGCATGTAGCGCTTGCTGCTATTGTTATTCTGCATTCGTCTCCGCACGCAGACCAACTGCAGTACACCGTGTTACCAGACGTCTGTGATAGTGTAGTGTTGTAGGAACTGTGACCATGGAGTATTCGAACTCTGAAAAGGCGGATATGATACTCATCTATGGCGAGTGTCGACGAAATGCAGCTGAAGCCTGCAGGGTGTATGCAGAACGGTACCCGGGCAGAGAGCATCCAACGTGCCGCACATTTGCAAAACATCTACCGCCAACAGTATGCAACAGGTATGGTCGTAACACGCAAACGGGGCCGTAACAGGCCGGTCGCAGGAGAAGCGGGTGCAGTTGGTGTGTTAGCTGCTGTTGCCATGAACCCACATATGAGTACACAGGACATTGCGAGAGCCTGTGGACTGAGTCAAAGTAGTGTCATGCGCATACTGCATCGTCACCGCTTTCACCTGTTTCATGTGTCGCTACATCAGCAATTACATGGTGATGACTTTAATCATCAAGTGCAATTCTGTCAATGGGCATTAACAGAGAATGCGTTGCAGTTCTACCTGTTTACCGATGAAGCGGGTTTCACAAACAACGGGGCAGTGAATCTACGGAACATGCATTACTGGTCCGTGGACAATCCTCGCTGGCTCAGACAGGTAGAGCGACAGCGACCGTGGACTGTAAATGTATGGTGCGGAATCATTGGCGACCACCTCATTGGTCCTCACTTCATTGCAGGGGCCCAAACAGCTGCAACATACATCGCGTTTCTACAGAATGATCTGCCAACGTTGCTCGAAAATGTCCCACTGGAAACGCGTCGACGTATGTGATATCAGCATGATGGTGCACCTGCACATTCCGCAATTAACATTAGGCTGACCCTTGACAGGATGTTCGACGGGCGTTTCATAGGACGTGGAGGACGCGTAAATTGGCCAGCCCGTTCTCCTGATCTTACACCTCTGGACATCTTTCTGTGGGGTACGTTAAAGGAGAATGTGTACCGTGATGTGCCTACAACCCCAGAGGATATGAAACAACGTATTGTGGCAGCCTGCGGCGACATTACACCAGGTGTACTGTGGCGTGTACGATATTCATTAAGCCAGACATTGCAATTGTGTGCAGCAAATGATGGCCACCACATAGAACATCTATTGGCCTGACATGTCGGGACACACTCTATTCCACTACGTAATTGAAAACGGAAACCACGTGTGTACATGTACCTGTGCGTCAGTGAAAAAGACCAATAAAAAGGTGTTAGCATGTGGACGTAATGTGCTGTTCCAGTCTCTTCTGTACCTAAGGTCCATCACCGCTCCCTTTGGATCCCTACGTAATTCGGTGCTCTCCGATACACACGATCGAACAGCGGAGGAGTGGTACTCAAGCGTCAACTTTAGGTTACAATATCTCCGGATGTAATTAACATTTTACAATGCAACAAACGGCACTGATAACGTATTTGTTTATATGTTCAGATGTGCTAACAGAACTAACGGGGTTACATTTAAAAAAACGTAGGTTTGTGTTAAAAAAATATACTTCCGTGCATTTTTTTATGGTTTGTATTAACCAGTTACACTAGCCCCTCTCCTCACGTTCGGTCTGTGGAATCGATTCGTCAGTATTTGATGTGGCTTACGAGATATATCCAGCGGTAATGTTAGGTGACTCACCCTGTATACGGCATGGTGTAATACAAGAAGATGGGTAATAATGTGTTGTATATAGCCAGTGTTAAAACATAATCTTTCAGAATCACTACAAGAATAGCCCCTTATTGAGCTTGCAGAAATTCTGTCAAATCCAAAGGATTGTTATTTAAATCAGATTGCATTTCCAGGGGACCACGAACAATTATTTCGGGGTAAATTTCAGGGCAAGCTGTGTTCAGAAATTTTCGTGAACATTGTGCTATAAATTTTTAAGAGGTAGAGTTTCAAGATATGCGTATTCAGACATAGAAAAATTCTATAAACATAGTAGATTATGAGACAATTAATGTTGTCAAAGTAATGTTTTGTAACACAAAATAATCATCTTAACACAATTATAACTAATAAATTTTCATCTGTGCGAAATATAAATGATTTAAAATCGGCAGGAAAATGTACTAGCAATCAGCAGCATAAAATCCGTGTTACGTGCAATAATCCCAGCTATTAACTCAGAAAATAGAAATTTTACTTGCACCTTCAAAACCACAACAATGGTAAACATATAAGAAACATCATAAGTGATATGTAGATGACAAGTGATATGAAGGACTCAGTGGCAGAAACTGCTAACACCCCTGAGCGTAACATTGCGGTATTGTATGTTATATGTTCGTTAAACTGAGGCAGGAACATAAATACTATCAGACAAAGCAACTTACGCTGTAGGCACTTATTCCTAGTGATTCAATTGGAGCTAGTTCTTAACGGAATACGGCGTTTTCAAAATCACAACAAATACTGTTATCAGACGTATTCTTGCTAAACCGAGGTATAGCACCTCCATCCGCTGACCTCTTCATATATAATAGCTCAAAAGGAGTTATCCATACCGTAGCAATTAGATCCAGTAAAATTTTAACAGAATCACTGTGATTGCTGAATGTGAAACTAGCAATAATATGAGTATTGTGAAGCTGGAAAGTCTATAGTAAACGAAACATGCATTGAGTTCAATATAAATGACTCAACATTTGATCATTTTATCCTTGTGATCATATATAAATGCAACCATATAACAAAAAATAAAGTAACAAAAGTAATCAAAATAGTTGGAGTTAGCAACAGTTTACAATATGTATGACTTAGAGGTTCCCAAATAGCGACAGAATAAAAATTATACATTAAAATTTCTTTATACTACAAACTTTGTCCAACTGCACCCTCAAAAGTTAATTCCAAATAATAAGCTAAAAATTCCACTTCCACAGGTGTATATTTGATATCTCACAAACTTGCTGATTTTTCTGGTTTGTCAAACACCAAGAAGGAGTTTGCTTTAGATACACGCTGTAATGGTAGTGAGTATTAACAACCTTTGAGACTGGACATGGTGAGTCGATGTTAGTCAAAAATACCTTTAATACAACAAAGACGCCATTGTCAACACCTCACTGAGTTTGAACGAGGTCGTGTAATACGGCCACGAGAAGTTGATGTTTCTTCTGCGATACGGCGAAAAGGCTAGGCAAGAATGTAGCCACTGTACATGATTGCTATAAGCGATAGTCACGAGAACGTACGATCGCAAGTTGACCGGCCTCCGGAAGGCCACGTGGCACTATCGAAAGGTAAGACCATTGTGTTCGGCGTATGGCTCTTGCGTATCGTATTGCATCTGCAGCAGCAATTTGAGCAGCAGCTGGCACCAAAGTGACGCAACGAACTGTTACAAAACGGTTACTTCAAGAACAACTCCGAGCCAAACGCCATGTAGCGCGCATTCCACAGACCCCAAACCACAGCCATTTGCGACTTCAGTGGTATCAAGCGAGAGCTCATTGGAGGAGAGGGTGGAAGTCTGTTGTGTTTTCTGACGAAATATGGCTGTATCTTGGTGCCGGTAATGACCATGTGTTGGTTAGGAGGAGGCCAGCCGACGGCCTGCAACCAACCTGTGTGTTACACACACCGGACCTACACCTGCAGCAGGAGCACACTCGTGGTTATCCCACGCATCCTGAGTGTAAATTTGTTCGTCAGTCTGGTGATTCGACCTGTTGCGCTTTCATTCATGAAGAGCTTTTAGGGGGGTGTTTTCCAACAAGATATCGTTCGCCCACATACCGCTGTTGTAACTGAACATGCTATACAGAACGTCGACATGTTGCCTTGGCCTGGTCGATTACCCGATCTGTCTCTAATCAAGCACATATGGGACATCATAGGACGACAACTACAGAATCATCCATAACCAGCATTAAACAGGAATGGAACTTCATCCCAAAAAAATGGCTCTGAGCACTATGGGACTTAACTTCTAAGATCATCAGTCCCCTAGAACTTAGAACTACTTAAACCTAACTAACCTAAAGACATCACACATATCCATGCCCGAGGTAGGATTCGAACCTGCGACCGTAGCGGTCGCTCGGTTCCAGACTGTAGCGCCTAGAACCTTTTCTGGAAAGATTTACAGTTCATATTATTTCGAGGGAAAGTGTAGAAAATTAATGTACTGAGGGAAACCGAAAAACAGTACTCCATTTCAATTTGGAAATGAGGAACTCATTTGGTTAACAACACTTTTCTTTAAAGGAGTGGAAAAATTACTTAAAAAATGTAGTGCTAGTAGAGTCATTAGTTTAAATACCTAACATAGTAAGTTATCTTTGCAAACTAATGGAAGTTACACTGACAAACAAATAAAAGTAATAAAATTCAAATCAATTTGAAACCTGTATATTTCAGAAAAAAAGCTACATTACACTATGGTGTGATGAACAACAATTTTTTCAGAAACATGTGCTAATAATATGTGATTGATCAAGACATATACTTTATATAAAGTTTATATAGAATGATATTTTCACTCTGCAGCGGAGAGTGGGCTAATATGAAACTTCCTGGCAGATTAAAACTGTGTGCCGGACCGAGACTCGAACTCGGGACATTTGCCTATCGCGGGCAAGCGCAGTGAGGACGGGGCGTGAGTCGTACTTGGGTAGCTCAGTTGGTAGAGCACTTGAGCGCGAAAGGCAATGGTCCCGATTTCGAATCTCGGTCCGGCACACAGTTTTACTCTGCCAGGAAGTTTCATATCAGTGCACACTCCGCTGGAGAGTGAAAATGTCGTTCTGGAAACATCCCCCAGGCTGTGGCTAAACCATGTCTCCGCAATATCCCTTCTTTCAGGAGTGCTAGTTCTGCAAGATTCGCGGGAGAGCTTCTGTAAAGTTTGGAAGGTAGGAGACGAGGTATTGGCAGAAGTGAAGCTGTGAGGACGGGGCGTGAGTCGTGCTTGGGTAAATCAGTTGGTAGAGCACTTGCCCGCGAAATGCAAAGGTCCCGAGTTCGAGTCTCGGTCCAGCACACAGTTTTAATCTACCAGGAAGTTTCAAAGTTTCTGTAGCTTTAACGAAGTGTGATGCACGCCTGTACTGTATTCGTAAATTTCAAACCAGTAGCAAAACTTCCAAATCAGTATGGTGAACATGTGCTGTTAGTGATACAAATTATTTGTTAAAATTATGCAGTGTAACACCAGAAAATACTGTCACGCATCGGCACACACATTTTTAAAGCAAGAAATGAAGGAGTTGAAAGGCGAAGCTTTTAGTGGTCTGGCAGATAGTGTGACGAGCAGAAGAAATTCGGTGACGAACTGCGGAGGAGTGTGGACGAGATTAGATCGTGTCCCACGGAGGACTTGGATGCAGGGCGCGAAAGTGCATCCGAACGAGAGGAGGTGACACTGGTCCACCGCCCGACTCGACACCGAGGCGCACTGGTGTTACATCTCGAGTTTTCTTCATGTATATGGTGAGAATTTCGCAGCACCAGCACTAGGAATCAGTGGAGTGATTTCTCATACTCTACTGTACTTCCACAGCAGCAGCACTCGTTTTCCGATTCTAGCGCATTGTAGCAGTTTCTTTCCGGGTTCAGTTCCTAATCACTGTCAGTTATATGAATCACAGTCAGATCGCGTTATTCACTTAAAGGCACAATTAAATTAGATTCATTACCCTTGCTTCTACTTTGCCAACTGCCTATCAGATCACGTTGTTTTACGAATATGAATAGAGAGTTATCTATGTGTTATGTTGAACCATGTCCCATTTAACTCGTGTTTATATGAATAAATCTGTCATAATATTTAATTATGTCATTCAACTTCACGAGATCCCATCATCACATTTCATTATTATACTTACTTATATAGGTGTCAGTAGGAGAAATCTTGCAGTAAGAAATAAATTGTGTCGTCTCCATTTGCGTTAAAATCCATTGAGTTTAATTTTTATAGTTGTGTCTTAGAGTTACTGACAGAGGTTCATTAGAGGCACCCACATGCCTACCCACCAGAGAGACACGTTATAAAGTCACTGAGACAAACATAATCCTCAAATATTCAGAAATCTTTCAACGTACTACGAATCCCTTTATCGCAAAAGTGTCGATGTGCACTTTTAAAACCGTGGTAGAACGTACTTAAATGGTGCCGTCCTTCAACAAGCGAATTCATTTGTGTCAACGAGAATGTACGACATATGACGACAGGGGCGTCCAATAAAAAGCTGAATTAGTAAAAACAAATATATTTTGTTATTGTATTGCCTTTTTAATCGTTTTATTTACCACAGTCAATTATTCCTTTGTAACATCAGTTTCGGATAAAATTTGTCGTGCGATTTTCCTTCGTTATTGAGTTTAAATATAATTTGTTCTGACAGGGACACAGGATTGAACGTGCTGTAGACGATGACATCAGCCTACATTTTGTACTGAGCGTTACCATGGTAAAGTAATAAGAGTAATTTCCGTGAAGAACCGTGCTACAAAGAACAGACCTTGAAACGAAACAGATTCCTGTTAATGGGTTTTATTGTTTCATACAGTTCTTATCGTCAATTCTATTTTCATAGTTAATTAACGTTTGCTACATATAACTCAAGAAGTACACGTAGATCTTGGAAAACGGGCAAATGAGAGATGGCTATTATTCTAATTGAGCTATCATTATAATGCTAGTTTAAAGAACTCTCTTACTTTTATTTTCTTACATCTACAACTGGTTTATTAAAATGACATACAGTTAATAAATAAACTGAATAGAAATTCGTTCGCATCTGTTAATACCACTAGTATCTGTAGCCTTCGCCAGGTAACAGCACATATAAAGCGGAAATTCCATATAAATCGTACTGAAATACTGCAGTGCTGTTACAAACTCCCTTTGAACTCAGCGTTCTTATTCGTAAAGTTCTTCAAAATCAAAATTTAGTACAGGTGATGATTAATATGCAACATAGAGGAAGTAATTATCAAAATTAAATAGAAAAATTGGAGGTTCACTGTAAGTCCCATAGGCCAAATGTTTGCAGATAAGTTGAGCGAAGTACGGGAATGTTTAGTGTTTATGTCTCACACACTAAAGACCAACAGATAAGAATTGTTACGAAATGATAGCATATTTTACAGTAAAAAATATTACACATTACACAATAAGGTTTACGTTAGTAATAAGATTTATGGTTGACGTTTTAATTATGGAAACTGTCTGACTATAAAGATATAACTATGCCAAGAAAAGTAATCCGTTCAGAATAGCCTCTTCCACAACAGTGAAGCTGGGATATGGTTCCCACGCATGGTCCACAACGAAGGGTAACGTTCTCAATTGGAAGCACACACTGATAAGCCAGAACAATATGACCACTGCCCACCGCGACGTTGGATACCGCTTGGTGGTGTTGCGCGCACGTGGTGCGGTAACAAAAATATGTAAGCGGAGCAGACACGGGTAGGGATCACCCTAGCGAAGATATGAGCTACAAATGGGGAAATCAATTGAGATAAGCGACTTTGATTAAGGACAGATTATTATTACGAAGTGGAGTATCTCGAAAACAGCGAAGCGTGTCGAATGTTCACGTGCTAGGAAAGAGGTAGAGGGAAAATAAAACTACCAGTAGACGCTAAATGGTTGGACGTCCACGACTCCTCACAGAAAGTGGGGTTCGGAGGCTAGTCAGCTCTGTAAAGTGGGACAGATGCTAGTCCGTGGCATGTCTGCCGAAATAACACAATGCTGGTGCACGTGCAAGTGTTTCGAAGCACACTGTTCATCGTATGTTGAACGTGGAGCTACGCAGCATTCCACCCCTATGTGTTGACATGTTTATTCAACGACATCGTCAATTAAGATTGCAGTGGATACGAAACCATCGGGATTCTACCCACGATCAATGGAAACGTGTCGGCTCTTCAGGTGAATGACATTTTTGCTACACTGGGTCGATGTTCGTCTCCATATACGCCGTCATTGAGGTGAACAACGGCTCGAAACGTGCAGCGCGCCACGGACGCAGGCTGGTCGAAGGACTGTTATGGCTTGGGAGACATTCTCCTGCCCTTCCAAGGGACCTGTGGTAGTAACTGAAGACACGCTGACAGCTGCGAACCAGCTGTATCCCTTCATGCTTGATGTCATCTCTGACACTCATGTCATCTTTCAGCAGTATAATTGCCCGTTTGTTGGAGCCAGAACCATGCTACGGTGATTTGACAAACATTTTAGTGAACTCACTTTGATGTCTCGGCCACCAAATTTGCCTTATTCAAATCATATGGAACTCATCTGGGTCGCTATCGGGTGCCATCGCCGCTTAAGCAGATGAGGGGCCCGTTACGTACTCGAATTATATGACCAGTGCATTGACATGTTATGCCACACACCTCCACAAACCTACCAACAACCTGTCGGATCCCTGATACGCAGCAACGATAATGTATTTCGTTCCAAAGACGGAAAAACACGCTATTAAGCAGGTGGTCATAATGTCTTGGCTCATTAGGGTATCTCTTTCGTGAGAAATAACTCTATGGGGACACATTGGTTTCTTCACATATTGCGTAATTATTAAGATTAATCAGAGTCCGCAGTGGCAGCTGACCGGCAGCTGTTCGCTACTCCAACGCACCAGGGACACACTCTTAGGTTTCCGATCGAGAAACCTAGCTCGCCAGTCCACGCATTTAATTGTTCATCAAGTTGATATTCATTCACTGCAGCCGTTCGGTGATGAAAGGAACTGTCGTGAATGAAGACTGAAACAAGATTCACTTTATTTATTAACTATTTGTCGTTTCCATAAAAAATTGTAAGTGTTAGAATATACGTAAATTTAAGAAGTTATTTTTAAAACTAGTTACTTAACGATAGCTTGAACACAATAGGATCCAGCTCTTATTTGCTCACTTCCCACGATCTACATAAATCTCTCTAGGTATATGTAGCCAACTTTCATTAACTATGAAAGTAGAAAACCGAAAGTAACTGTGTAAAATATTATAAATCCATCCGCAGGAATCTTTCGTTTCAGGACCTGTGCTTACTAGCGTAGTTCTTCACCAAAACCACTCTTATTACTTACCGTGGTAACACTCGGTACATTCTGTAGACTGATGTCACCGTCCACAGGACATTCAATGCTGTAGGCCTAAGAAGAAAAACACTCAAGTTCCGGCAACTATAAATAGTAGTAAATGCTATTGTACCGAGCGAGGTGGTGCAATGGTTAGCACACTGGACTAGCATTCGGGAGGACGACTGTTCAAATCCGCGTCCGGCCATCCTGATTTAGTTTTTCCGTGATTTCCCTAAATTGCTTAAGGCAAATGCCAGGATGGTTCCTTTGAAAGGGCACGGCCGACTTCCTTCTCTCTCCTTCCCTATACTGATGTTACCGATTGTCTTGCTGTTTGGTCCACTCCCCCAAATCAACCAACCAACCAAATGGTATTGTAATTCCTTTCGGCATTAACGGTATGCTTTGCTTCGGACGAACCCAAAGGTATTGTTACAGGTTTATTATTGATTAAAATATATGTAACCGAGCTGACAGATAAGGTAGTCAGCTCCATGAAGCAGTTGTTATAGAAACCTCCTATTCCTAAAGAAAACTCCGAAAATCTCCTATTCCTTTTTAAACTTAAACTGAGTGTATAACATTTAGGACTTCAGTATTCATACCCTGACAGTATTCCCCTTCGTACACAAAATTATGACCCATGAATGGAACTAAGACGATATGACTTCTTTTTATGAGATTTTTGGAGATAGGAAGAACCAGCATAGCGCAATGATAAATGTCGGTGATGTCGAACATAGTTTTATGTAACATATGATTACGACCGATACAGCTAAGCCCGTTAATACGCCCAAAAGCTATGCTGCAACCTCCCTTATAGCGTGGATGTGTCTAACTAATACGTAGACTCAACATTGTATTACCTCACATCCAAATGTAAACGGCATTGATAAAAATAGTCACACTCAATATATTCAGGATCAACACTTGTCTGGAAATTCACAGCAGCTCACACTTACATTATACTTGAACGAAAACTTCGCCGGTTTCCAGCGGCGGCGAGTTAATCACTTGACGCGGCAGGAAACGCGAGAGCTTTTTGTTCAATGTTACCACCACGAGGTTCTGCATTCTTATCCTATCTTACGCTTGTTGTAATATGCATGCAAAGAAATAACTGTATAGTCTACTGATGACAGTTTTTGCCGGCCGCGGTGGTCTAGCGGTTCTAGGCGCGCAGTCCGGAACCGCGCGACTGCTACGGTCGCAGGTTCGAATCCTGCCTCGGGTATGGATGTGTGTGATGTCCTTAGGTTAGTTAGGTTTAAGTAGTTCTAAGTTCTAGGGGACTGATGACCACAGATGTTAAGTCCCATTGTGCTCAGAACCATTTGAACCATTTGATGACAGTTTGTGTAAATAACGGTTCTACAGAAGGCAGAGCGTATTCATTTTAAGTGCTCTTGCGTCAGCTATGACCTCAGACTTCAGACAAAGAATAAATGAGTACATAAGAATTGACCGTGAAACCATGATAAATCACAAGTTGCTAAGAGATGAGAAATAACTGAACAGGAACTGGAATAACTATTGATTATTATTCAAGAAAAGGATCACAATAACCAGCCAATGAAGCTGCTGATGTCCTCCATGAGACCGCGTGGAACACGATTACCACAAATCATCAAAATTAGAAGAAATGAAACTCCATGTAACTTATAATGCCCGTAGTAATACCAAATATATAGAATAGCAGTTACGACATGCATTCACGAATGAACTAAAGAAAGAGTGGTACTGATCCTGGAGTCTCTCGCTCTGAACAACGAGTTCGATCATGGTGACTTCGAAAGCACGCCAATAAAGATGAAAATTATGCTAACAGAAGATTACACCAAAGGACACAATGAAGCAACGTTCTCAGCATGAATTTCCATATATTAGAGTGTAGAAATTGCCCTCAAAATGGAACAATGGGCAAAGTCGTAGAATTTGAACCAGCAGAGCCATGAGAAAAGTAGACAGCATCCACACGATGTGACTACCTCAGCGGTCGGCGGAAACCCACGTATGCTTTTTCTACATGAGCAATATAACTCACATATCAACTGCCCTGACATAAGATTGGTCAGTTAAGTACCACCTCAAAAGTACAGCGCATGTACGAGTACTTTCGCTCTGCACCCAAGTAGTGTGGCATTCTTTGCAGACGAATGTCTTTGCACCTCGCCAACATCATATCACTCGCATAAAGATAAATGATGCGAAAGACGCTGACAGATTTCAACCATCAATGTATAATAAATTACAGTGAAATGCAAGAATACCTGCACAGGATTGACGTTTGGTTCAGGAATTCTCAGTTGACCCATAATATAAACTTGTGCATCTGTATCTACATCTACATTGACACTCCGCAAGACACCTTACCGTGCGTTGCAGAGGGTACTCTGTACCAGTACTAGCCATTTCCTTTCCTGTTCCACTCGCAAATACAGTGAGGAAAAAACCACTATCTATATGCCTCCGTATGAGGCCTAATTCCTCGTATCGTATCTTCGTGGTCCGTATGCGCAATGTATGTTGACAGCAGTAGAATCGTTCGGTATTCAGCATTAAACGGCAGTTTTCTAGATTTTCTGAATAGTGTTTCTCGAAAAGAACGTCGCCTTCCCTCCAGGGATTCCCATTTGAGTTCCCGAAGCAACTCCGCAACACTTACTTGTTGTTCGAAACCACCGGTAACAAATCTAGTAGCCCGCCTCTGAATTGCTTCAATGTCTTCCTTCAATCCGACCTGTAACGGATCTTAAAAACTCGAGCAGTACTCAAGAATTGGTCACACCAGCGTCCTATATGCACTTCCCTTTACAGGTGAAACACTGTTTCCTAAAATTCTCCCGGTAATCCGAAGTGGATCATTCACCTCACCTACTTTCGCTCTGCACCCAAGTAGTGTGGCATTCTTTGCAGACGAATTACTCATATCCCTTTGTAACTTTACACCCAGATATTTAAGCGTCGTGAGTGTGTCAAGTAGGACACTAGTAATACTGTATTCAAACATTACAGGTCTGATCTGATCTTCCTACTCATCCGCATCAGCTTACATTTTTCCACATTTAGGGCTAGCTGCCAGTCATCACACCAACTGGAAATTTTGTCTAAGTCATCTTGTATCTTCCTTCAGTCACTCAGCTTCTACACCTGGCCGTACACCATGGCATCGTCAGCAAACAACCACTGATTGCTGCGCACGCTGTCCGCCAAGTTATTTATGTATATAGTGAACAATAGCGGTCCTATCACACTCATGGCGATACCCTTGTCTCTGATGAATACCCGCCGTCGAGGACAACATATTCGGCTCTATTATTTAAGAAGTGCTCGAGCCACTCATCATTCCATATGCTCGTATCTTCGTTAACAGCCTTCAATGTGGCACCGTGTCAAATGCATATCTGACAAATGTACATCTGTATTATACTGTATAATAATAGCAGGAAACCCCGTTACTTTATGTGTATAGGAATATCAGACGATCACTGGAAACAGTCACACCCACTAAATATCTGGAGATGTGGGTACGGAATAATTTAAAGTGGAACGACAGCATAAAACTACTCTTAGGAAAGGCAGATGCTAGACTGAGATTCGCTGGAAAACCTCCGAGAAAATGTAGTCCATCCACGATGCAGGTAGCTTACAAATCTCTCCTGCAACGATACTTGAATACTATTCGTCATTATCGGGCTCTTAGAAGATCAAGGAAATAAAGAAAACCCAAACAAGAGCATCGCGTTTCCTCGCGGATTCGTTTTGGTAAGTGAAAAAGTATCCGGAGATGCTAATCCAACTTTAGGACAGATGCTACAAGAGATACGTTGTGCGTCTCGATGTAGTTTACTGTTGAAATTGAGAGAGCGTACATTCCTAGAAGGTTAAACCAATATATCCTTTATCCTTCGCATACCTCGTGGAAAGACAATGGAGGCATAATTAGAGAGCTTCGAGTTTACACGGATGATGACCAACAATCGTTCCTCCCGTATACCTTTCGCATGTAGAACAAGAAAGGGGGATTGGACAAGCCTTCGAATTATACACGTAGATGTAGATTTAGATGTACACTTACCAGTTTTATGTACAGATTCTTGATTGTGGAAATTGAAATTTCTCTTGCAGGAAATTAAAATGAATTACAATTAGCTTTCTGAGTCATTAACTATTGACTAATTAAATTTTCATGACACGTTTCGAGGACAAGCAGCTTCCTTTCACCTTCTTATTCTTTTCTAACATTACTACCGCATAATGTCATAGCAATATCTAACCTCACTTGCCTCCAAAGTAACAAATATCTCGAACCTACTTAAAGTATAGGACGTGGGAGTCGATCTCATAAAATATAAATATACTAATTATTAAACAGAGACTGAAACACAAAACTGTTTTTATTGTATTGTGGAAGAGAAGATTAACTTTCGCAAATGTTATTAATTCACTCTTAAGAGTCAATATACAATGTATAGTGGGGTACACGCTTGTGCTTTAATGAAAATGGTTAAAATGGCTCTGAGCACTATGGGACTTAACATCTGAGGACATCAGTCCCCTAGAACTTAGAACTACTTACACCTAACTAACCTAGGGACATCACACACATCCATGCCCAAGGCAGGATTCGAACCTGCGAACGTATCGTTCGCGCGGTTCCAGACTTAAGCGCCTAGAACCGCTCGGCCAGCACGGCCGGCGGGTGCTTTAATCTCCTCGTTAAGCTTGACAATTAAGAGCATTATCAACCAATTTACATTCACTCACACGTTTATTTACGCCGCTGTAAATGAGGCAGTCAGTTCCTTTACACTAACGTTGCTATGTATCTAATAGAACTTTTGTCGTCTAATCCTGTCAGTAGTTACGGAAACATGGTCTAAGTATATCAGTCACCAAGGTTCCTAAGCCATCCACAGACGTTAACAAAGTAACAGAAAACAGTAAACTCGCCTCATGGAATCTAAGCAACCTGTCATTCTACAACTTATCTAGAAGAGAAATGATACTCCAGGGTTCGCGTCAAATGTCGATTCTGATCAGAAGTTTTCATAGATTTATTTGTGACACTGCTGGTCACAAATCTGCTCACTCGCCCTGTAGTATGGAGACTCATATGATTAACATGGGTGCGTTATAAATGCGAAATAAGTAATAAATAGTCACTCTGGTTGCAGAATATTTCTGGAACCTACATACTAATTATTAGGGTTTCCTGAAATTACAAAATACGTAGGCTAGCTCCTTATTGCGCTGTGTATACTGTACAAAACCACATATTTGAATTTTCAGACTTGTCTAAGATGTCCACAAAATTAAGCAATTACAGGGCTCTCCTACAACTTGATTACCATTCGAACATTTGGGATCCCAACCAAAAGGTTCCGAAAGAATTCAGTGATGTTCTACGATAGCTGTAGCCGTCGGTATAAGTCATTGTATAAGTCATTACGCACTTGATCTAAAAATGTTAACGATGCATACACTACAGATGAAAGCTGAATGTCGAAAGCGTTACAGAATAAGGTAAAACTTAATAGTAAGACATTTGACATACAACGATGAGACAAAATTTAAAATTAAAAATGTTCTAAAAGCGAACATGCATATCAAAACAAGTAAAGAAGTCGAAAATTTATTTCCAATAGTGAAGCTGTGAACAGGTGATATTCTGCGAATGTAGGGTCTTGTGGCGATATAAACTGATGAAATTATCTCGGGCATCCAGCCGCATCAAGTGGTTTAAATTCAACGTGCTTTCGGCCGAGTACTCCTTGGCCATGGCCAAGACATGATGGTCACATGACTGCTGCTGCTGTCCTTATACAGCCATGCTGCCTTCTGTGACGTCACTGGTGTTCACTCGAGGCCTACGAGAAAGACAGACCGCGGCGCGTATGTCACGAAGGTAGGCCTGCGCTTGCTCGCTCAACTCAGCACGCAAACTACGTTTCTACACATGTTAACTCGTATCTAGGTATGTACGTACAAACAAGAATTGCATTTTCTACTGGAATCCGTTATTATGGTGTCTCAGTGTTATTAGTCCTACAATTATCGGAAGTGCATAGGCCTACTTATAATTTGTTACGGCTATAAGGGTGTATAATAAAATTAAAGTCACGACAAAACGATTATCAGTTGCAGAGGCACAACTTCTTGTATCAAATGAGGACTGTTAAGGAGAGGAGACTAAATGCTGTAAAGAAGCCATTAAACCATTTATATCGAGTATTGATTTTAAATTAAATTTTGTTGCAGTACTGTTAGTCAGTCCAGTAGGTGATACAATTCTATTCCAGCTGCGAATCAAAAGGTTTGAAAACGCATTTTGTTTGCTGAGCTGAGCGAGCGAGTTCAGGCCTACCTTCGTGACGTACGCGCCGTCGGCCTGTTTTTTTCGTGGGCTTCGTGCTTACTCCAACTCCATATGCGGCATGTTTTCTTGCTCACCCGCCGATCCCGCTTCAGTCTTCCGACAGTCGCGCCCCAAGGTGTGCTTAGCAGCTGGCCGCCGTCTTTATTGAGGGTGTCGCAACAAATTTTTATCTTGCTCGCTTCTTTTATGACGCTATCACAGAAACCATTAGCTCTATTAACATGCTCGTCGAATACAATTTGGTGTCCGTTTTCCAGAGCGTGCTCTACTACTGCTGATTTCTCAGGGTACCGTTAGGTGGAACGACCTCTCATGTTCTACATGGCGTTGCTCAGTAGTACGCAAGGTCTCTCTGACATAAAACTATACACATCCATAGGCTATTTTATACACTTCTGGCGTTCTGAGGCCTACATCTACTTGCACAGGCCTCATGAATTTATGAGTCTGTAACTTAGGCATAGAATGGCAAAAAGTAAAGCTTCTTCTTGTCCTCCTCGCTTCTTCGGAGAGATGGCCTGCGAAATCTATCGGTTGTTGCAGCCATTTTTTTAACACTTTCCGTAAGTGTCTCACCTCCTTCGGCAGGTTATCAGCGTCTAAAACGGCTTCCGCTCATTGTAACAAGGCGGCGGGCAATATGGAAATCTCGGTCCACATGGATGGGTTACCGGTCAACACTGTAATCGAGACACGCATTTGCTTTTCAAGTGATGAGAAGTTCAAAGGACGGCAAGGGAAGATCAGTGTCGATCTCCACCGTAAATTCGGTGTTGTCATGGCTGTTACTAATGGGGTGCAAGATCAACAACAGACACATCGTTATCAACACGTCGGCGAGAATCATTTACGCCGGTGTCTCCTCAGGACATAAGAAGGAACTTAATTTTGCACTATTTCCACTCATTACTCCTTTCGATGGCATAGCAAGTGGTGCATACTGGACGATACTTCAGCAGCCGTGTCCAGGAAAGCCAAGTAAGACTTCAGGAGACATTCAACATCGTGTTAGAAAGCTGCCAGGGAACAGATGGGATGTAGACAGCTGAGATTCGCGAATACTGTATGACACGGTTTTTCCAGAATTTGCATTGTGTTGTTGCAAGTTATCAGAAAATTATTTATTCTAAGACGTTACAGTTAATCGTGTATTCGATTTTTATAGAGGAAGCTCTGTTGAGGTGCTGCCCTATACCCAAGAAATCCAGCAGGCAAAGGCTGTTGGTAGGGTTAGTATGATGGTCGATCCAGTAGCGGAAACAACCAGCTACAGTTTAGATCAACTCTAGTAAGTGAACAATTACAGAACAGAATCTCTGATACTAACAGTAGTATTAGAAACTGGGTAATTGGTTAACGGGTCTTATTATAGTTTTGTAGTGAAAGAAATAGTATAAGCATTCGTCAAGCATTAGTATTTTTATTAAGTAACGGGGCTAAATAAGTAATACACTGAAGGATAAACATCGCAATAGCAATGAGTTGTGAAACATAATCTTAAGTTGATAAGCGTTTTCTACATCTGAAAGATGATGTCTATTCAGATTTTGCGGCAGTACGCATACGAGTAGCGCTAGTTGAGCCACTATAAGAATGCAAATCGGTTTTAATTTAAATATACGCTGTAAAGGCCGTGACTGTTAGTTACTTATGAGCGTGTACGAGGTGAGTTGACGTTAGCCAAGAATGTATGATTAGCCAAGAATGCCTTTAAGAGGGCAAAGGCGCCGTTATCAACACCTCACTGAGTTTAAACGAGGCCGTGTAATAGGACTACGAGAAGCTGGATTTTCCTTCTGCCATGATGTACAAAGACTTGGCAGGAATGTGATTGCTGGCAGTAGTGGTCACGGCAATGTACGATAGCTAGACGATCGGGCTCCGATCAGCCACGTGGCATTACAGTGAGGGAAGACCGTTGTGTTCGGTGGTGCATCGTTCTGTCTCTGCACCAGCAATTTGAGCAGCAGTTGGCACCACAATGACCCAAATAAATGCTACAAATCGGTTACTTCAAGTACAGCTCCAGGACAGACCTCCGCCGCCCGGGGTAGCCGCGCGGACCGTGACAAGACGCACCAGAGCGTCTGGTGCGTCTTGTCACGGTCCGCGCGGCTCCCCCGGTCGGAGGTTCGAGTCCTCCTCCGGGAACGGGTGTGTGTGTCGTCCTTAGCGTAGGTTAGTTTAAGTTAGTTTAAATAGTGTGTAAGCTCCTGGACCAACGACCTCAGCAGTTTGGTCCCACAAGATCTTACCACAAATTTCCAATTTCCAACAGACTTCCCGTGTCGTGGATTCCACTGGCCTCAAACCACCGCGATTTGTGACTTCAGTGGTATCAAGTGAGAGCTCGTTAGAGGACGGGGTGGATGTCAATAGTATTTTCTGATAAAAACTGGTTCTGCCGCAGTGCCAGTGATGGCCGTGTGTTGGTTAGAAGGAGACTGTGTTTTAGACACACAGGACATAACCGCGAGTTATTGTCCCGGGAGCGATATCCTATGACGGCAGGAACGCCCTCGTGATTGTGCCACCCACCCTGACGGTAAATCTGTACGTTAGTCTGATGATTCCCTCTGTTGTGTTGCCATTCATGAACAGTATTCCAGGAGGTTTTTTCCATCAAGATAACGCTCTCCCACGTACCCCTATCGTAACCCAACATGTTTTACAGAATGTCTACATGCCTTGCGTACTCGATCACTAGATCTGTCTCCAATCAAGCACATGTGGAACATCGTCGGACGACAACACCAGCGTCATTTACAAATAGCAATAACGGTCCCTGTACTGACCGACCATGTGCAACAGGTGTGCAAATCCATCCCGCAAACTGACATCCGGCACCGGCAATATTCTGGCGAATACACCGGTTTTTAATGTACCAGCATTGCACATTTGCATTGGCTTGTCTCGCGCTTACATTTAACCTGTGTTCTTGTAATGTTAAGCACTTAAGTATGTCAATTATACAAATGTATTCCAGAAATTTCTTTACATTGATTACTTTTTGGTGTTGAGATTTTTTCCGTCAGTGTACATATACTTATTACTGTCGTTGTAAATTGTTGAATCTGTTTTAATTCAGCAGTTCAGAGGCAGTAGTTGTGAAGCATAAAGAGATAAACGGTGTGGAACAAGCAGTTCACAGGAATTCCCAAGGAAACGACAGAAGAATTTCACCCAGAAACGAACTACACCATTCAAAATCCGAGCTACCAGTGCTGAACCTAATAAGAGCTGAGCGAAATGGCCTTCTCGAGCTCCGAAATGGTCCTCTAATTGTACTCCTGCCAGCTGATAACGACAATGCAGTCATCATAATGAAACAATCCGGCTATGACGGAAAATATTTTGTTGATGCAGGAGGATGAATATATAAGAAAGTGTAACAGGACGCAACATCCAGAATAATAAGGAAGATGTCGGACCTTCTTAATGTGTGTCCACTGGAAGAGAAAGTGATTAAAAGATATCCTCACTCAGGCAACCTGGCCGCAACATTTTATGGCCTTCCAGAAGTTCACAAGAACAACATGCCCCTATGGTCCATAGTGAATACTACTGAATCGCCGACTTACGAGACTCGCAAATATCTGGCCAACCTTCTTATTCCGCACATTGGCAAATGTATGCACCATATCAAGAATACGACCAACATCATCAGCCGAATAAAATGCTTGCATCTTGGGGAAGATGATCAGCTTTGACGTGTCTCATTTCCACGTGTGTTCCCATCAATAGCTTTATAGGACTGCTCTCCCAGATCTTTGATGACACTGTTGTGGATTTATTTATGCACACTTTGCAATCATAGTATATTTTGCCTAATGGAGAATATTTTACCCCGGTGTCGCAACGAGAAACCCGTTATCCCACACGTTTATTAAATACTTCGAGAACATTAGGCCGCGCGGGGTAGCCCAGCGGTCTAGGGCGCATTGTCACGGTGCGCTCGGTGTCCCCGCCCCCCCCCCCCCCTCCGTTGGAGGTTAGAATCGTCCCTCGGGCGTAGTTGTGTGTGTTGTCCTTAGCGCAAGTTACTTTAAGTTAGATTAAGTCGTGTGTAAGCTTAGGGACCGATGACCTCAGCAGTTTGGTCTCAGATACTCTTACCACAAAAAGAAAAACATTGATCTGGACCCAGATCCTGCAAATTCTACTTGTTTTTTCGTTCCATCGACGATATTTGTAGTCTGGCCTTATGGACGTGATAAACTGGGAGAGTCCTAGAACCACATCAACAATCCCCATGAGAATATCAAGGTTACCACGGACGTAGAGACGTATGGTGCCTTGCCATTCCCTGACGCCCTCATCTACCGAAAAGCACATGACCCACTCAGTCATAATGTTCCTGGATACCCACCAACGCGGACCGTTATCTGCTCGCTACTAGCTACCACCATCTATTGCAGAAACGTTATGTTCTGAAGACCTTGGTGCATCGAGCAGAAACTGTTTCAGACTCTGAAAATCCACGGAAGGAACTCAGCCACTTACGGAACTTATTTGAGGAAAACTGCTACAATAACTGATGGATTTCGCAAGCCATTTCTCCGAGGACACGTAAGAAGAACGCCTCCGAGGAGGACACAAAGAAGCTTAAGTTCTTCCTGACGGTGGCTCACGAGAAAGTGGCAAGTGCCAAACCCAAACTTCGCTCACAGAGTGAGGCGTCAAAATTAACGAAAATTTTTCCTTGCTTATCGGTAGATACTCTATCGTTTCTGGGAAAACGAAAGTCAAAGTTTTCGAGGTACGTTATGTTCCTTTTAGAACGTAAGTAGTTTAGCAGAAGTGGTAGCATCGCAGCTGGCTTCGCAAAAAAATGGTTCAAATGGTTCTGAGCACTATGGGACTCAACTGCTGAGGTCATAAGTCCCCTAGAACTTAGAACTACTTAAACCTAACTAACCTAAGGACAACACAAACATCCATGCCCGAGGCAGGATTCGAACCTGCGACCGTAGCGGTCGCGCGGTTCCAGACTGTAGCGCCAGAACCGCTCGGCCACCAGCGGCCGGCGCTGGCTTCGCAGTTTCACACTTTTGCTCTCAGTGTTCGAGACTCGATTATAGTTAACACATCATTTTTTTTTCTGTTATCTCCCCATGTCCTACATGAATGTGTAAAACATTAAATGAATGAGAAATATTTTTAATTACTTTCAGGAAAATTCCTGTTATGTGTCTCGTCAATATCGACTGTGCAACGCTTCAGTTAAATTTACCGCGCGATAAAATGAGTGTAAAATGCTTTAGAAATTTTGACCGTCGTCTTCTCAGAAACGGCCGAGTTTCTACGGGTAAGCCCTCTTCCACTGAGCGAAGTTTCTGGGAAATCGGATTATGCCACCTCCCTGTTTTCCTTGTCAGTTACAGGAAAAATTACTTTGCTCCTAAAAAGCCATAAAATCGATTGGTTCTTCAGCCCCACAGCAAAAATTCAACTAATGAGAAGTGCGAAATGAGATGTAGGCCTCAAAAACAGAAGAGTGCATAAAATAACGTGCGGGTGTGGACAGATTTATATCGAACAGACTGTGCATACTGCTGAACAACGCCGTGTAAAACACGAGATTTGCTACCGCATACAGTATCCCGAGAACTCGGTGCTAGCAGAGCACGCTTTGGGAAACGGACACCAAGCTGCATTCGATGAGACAACTTTTATTAAAGGAATGAACGGTTTCTGTGATAATGTCAGAAAAAGCGACCGAGATTAAAATTTCTGACAACAGCCTCATTAAAGTTGGCGGCCTGCAGCTGAGCACAGTCTGAGACCAGGTTAACCGAAGATTGGAGCGAGAGCGGCGAGTGCGCAGTGAAAACATTACTATATATGGCGCTGTAGTGGGCACTAGTGACGTCACAGAAGGCAGCGTGGGTACATAAACACTCCAGTAGTAGCTACACGACGATCACCATTTGATAAAGGCCGAGGAGCACACGGCTGGAAGCTCGTTGATTTTAAACCACTTGACGAGTCTGGAAGCTGGAAAAATTTTCATTAATAGGAGATTTTGTTAACCGTAGTTACCAACTGTGCTTGTAAGGGACGTACTCCATTCGCTATGGGGTAGCTAAGAGCACTATTGGCAGTTATTACATTCCTTACAAGAAGCTGTGGGAAGGTATGTAAGAGGCTTATTTGGTTGATGACGGTCTGAATTTCGTTTCCCTAGTGCATACAAGATATACTGTATAGAATCCATTGTTACCCTGTCCTTGCGGAAGATATTCACTTGCGAAAAGTTCATCCATCGGTGCTAGAAGCAGACAGACATTACCACACTGTCGGCCCCAACAGCTGAGTGGTCAGCGCGACGGAATGCCGAGCAAAGGGGACTGGGTGTTGTGTAGTCCTCGTCATCATCATCATCATCATCATCATCATCTCATCCCCATCGACGCGCAAGTCGCCGAAGTGACGTCACCTCAAAAGACTTGCACCAGGCGACTGGTCTACCCGACGTGTGGTCCTAGCCACACGACATTTCATTTCATTACCGCAGTTGGAGCTTTGGCGCTTTTGAAAATCCGAACAACTGGTTGCAGTAATTCATGTACGAATCTCTCGGCGTTAAAAGTATTATCACTATCAGCAAATAAGGTACGAAGCTCCGTACATTTACCCCGTACCAAAAGCCCACATCAAACTGGAATTCTTCGACGATTCTCCTGTGACAGTAACGGCTATCACTTTCCATTCAGGCAAATATCTGAAAAGATTCATTCAGCGAACTGAAGGGGAGACGAATGTGCTATTTTTTCATGGTGTGACATCGCTTTTATTGATTCCAAAATAAACTGACCTTTCGTCATTGCAATCATCTGGACACACGTGATCGTTAGTCAATAGCACTATGCTGAATCTCCAATACAAAGTATGCAGGGTATCAATAGCACTATGCTGAATCTCCAATACAAAGTATGCAAAGTATGTCGAGGAACTGTGGCTCTAACAGGACAGTAAGCTCTACACACATTTGTCTAGCAGAAATTGTTGGAATTTGTCGTCTAATTATGGTCAGATATCACACCTGTTGTAGATTGTGGTGCCTGTCTTTAAACGTCTTATGAACTTACAACCAAAGTTATTAGCCAAGTACACTGCTTTTTGTTTTCTTCGAATCGCGAGTCTATTCAAAACAGGGAGTACAACATTTTTAATAGATATTCAGTTTCTGATTTTCTGTGCTTTCTGAATTCATTTTACACCTTTTCCCCTGAATATTTTCCTCTTTCCTCGCTCACAATTCACTCCTGGGATATAGTCCGCTTGCTTACCTGAGTAGTAACATGTCTGTGTACCATGCAGCGGGCCCGGGTTCGATTACCGGCCGGGTTGGAGATTTTCTCTACCCGTGGACTGTGTTGTCCTCGTCATTATCTAATCATCACTGACGTGCAAATCGCCCAGTGTAGTGTCACCTGAAATAAGATTGGCACCGGGCGGCCGAACGTCCCCGAACGGGGCCTCCCGGCAAACAGTGCCACACGATCATTAAATTTTTTTTCTGGAATATAATTCAGAACATTTTGTGTGATGACAAGTTATTAGTGATAAGATTCACTGATGTATCTGCTATCCTCACTGAAAATAAGAATAACAGAAAGTACCGAAGAGAATGAACAGTCTAATGATTACGGAGTATGGTTTAAGAGTGAACGAAGTGATGAGGGACTAAACAAAGCCACAATCTTGGTTCTCAGTAAAGAACTGAATTCTGCTCCATCTTCTCCAACAGTACCAGTCACCGAGATTGTAGAACAAGCAGTGCGGCATGTTTCTCAAGAGGAAGCAAATAAGGTAAATCTCGCTACTAGTCGGATTTAAGCGACAGCCAAGAGCACGAAGTACATCATTAGCAGAGTGGAGAAGCAAGGACTTAATTCGTTGTAGAAGAATAAAGAGTTAGTTGTGTTCTCGGCCGACTAGTGAGGTACTACTGCTATACTCAATGATACAGACTATCGTAAGACAGTAGGTCTACTATTCGAATATAACGGATTTTCAACCAGGATCCAATATCAGCACTTGACAGAGAGACAAAGGAGCTATTAAAGAATTCCTGCGGTTCTCACGAACTTTTGACGAATTTATGGTCAAGACTATGTAGGCCATCAATATTGTATGGTCTGCCCGTCGGACTATCGGCTCTCCAACACACACAGGCTGGTTAGATACGTAATTGACGTGGTCTCCATTTTTTACGGAGGTACCATTAGAGGATGCAAAAAAACTGTTGGTCACTCATAAATGAGTGACCAACAGTTTTTTTGCATCCTCTAATGGTACCTCCTTAAAAAATTTTAAAATGATTTCGATTCACCTCGACGACTACATATTTTTTGTACACTCGAAATTTTTATAACATGACTGATGGAACACCCATGGATTCGCCGCTGTCACCAACCAGAGCTTTTCTTATTTCATGGAGGGTTTCGAAGAACGAGCGTTGAACAATGCCCCCCTCCATCCATCCTGCTTCTTCAGATGTGACGATCGTACATGTTGAATTTCGTCACATGCCGGTGAGGTGCTGCTGCAGTTCGTCGACGTTGTGAATGATACACATGATATATAAAGACGGGAAGTTGCCTTTCTTAGATGTGTTGGTCGTATTGAAAGTAGGTGGACGACTCCCTAATTTTGTGTCTCGAAAACCGACGCATACGGGCATATAAACCTCAACTGGCATAGCTTTCATCATCCCGCTCAGAAGAGAGATTTGTTGAACGACCTAACACACGGTGCCAGGAGTATTTCACACAAGGAAGACTTCGAGGCTAAACATCTGACGATAGTATTCAGGAACCGGTATTATGTCCGTGATATTAGACCTGTGCTGTCAAGGATACCAAGACGAGATGCCACGGAACCAAATCACGAGAACTAACACATAACGCGGCGGCTTCTGTTCTGCGATGCAAGTAGTGAGATATGTAGAGGCTTAGACAGGAAAGGAATCAGACTAGCCTCCAGGCCACCTGTGAAAATTAACATATTGTTGTGACCTGTTGTAGATAATCTAGGCCTGAGACTACCACGGATCTATAATATTCCTTGCGAGCGTGGCAGCAGTTACGTGGGGCCGTCTGTAGGAACTGTAGCCGATAGTTGTGTTGAGCATCAAAGACTTTTTAATTACAGAAATTTCGAAAAATGAACGGATGATGTTAAATAAATATAATATTATGTTCCAATAAACGATAATCCTCATGCATCGAACAAATGGGTCTCTGTTATCATGGAAGCGTCGAAATCAGACTCTGTGACAACATTAATACAGGCATCAACCGTGCACTTATAAATGCATGGAAGCGTCCACTTGATATAGAAAGAGGACAGAGGAAGACGTTTCATAGTTTACTGCCTGATGTAAGTGGTGACGCGGCAAGTGGCGCCGGACACACGGAGAAAATGTAGTCTATGGACCCTGTAGGTGCCACCTCAGCATGCGCCATCTCCGTGACATAGTCCAGCTAATCCGATGCCGTCCTCTGGGCCTCGAAGTGGGAGATTCATCAGTTTCATAACAGTCAGACTTAACCCCTGAAAACGATGGAGGAAGCAATCATCGAAAGTTTGGGATTTTATCCTAATTTAATGCAACAAGTTAATCAAGAACATTTAATCCAATTTAAAGAAGAGTTTATGATCACATTCTAATTAATTTCCTATTTCTTCAAAAGTATTTGGACATCTGTTACTGAAAATTAACATGGCTTGTGTCTATGCTTCACCTTCACGATGTCTTGAACTCTGCTTCTGAGCCGCACGGAATAGCCGTGCGGTCAGGGGCACCTTACCTTGGTTCGCGCTGCTCCACCCGTCGGAGGTTCGAGTTCTCACTCGGGCTGAGGTGTGAGCGTTGTCCTTAGCGTAAGTTAGTTTAAGTTAGATTTAGTAGTGCGTAAGCCTACAGACCGATGACCTCAGCTGTTTGGTCCCATACAAACTTACCACAAATTTCCAATTTTTTTTTTTTTCTGGTGGAAGCCCAATCTCCCTTAAAGTCCAAAAATGGAGAAGGTAGGGAGGCTGATGTCCCTGATGGATTTTTTACTCAGGTGACTAGTTTCCATTCGAAGTCAGTAAGCGCTCTTGCTCATCCCATTTTACTGTTACTACTTCTCTACTAACAACACAACACTCTCTGTCTCATATTATACTGGCGGGCTCTCCATTTATAACATCTAGTGATCAGTTTCGTATTACATAGGTGTGTCGGCTACTTTTGATCAGATTGTGAAGGTGTATACAGGGTGTCCCATTTATGTTGACCACACTAAATAACTGTTTGTCCAGATGCAAATTACAAAACGTTTCAAGCAAATGTTCTTTAGCCGTCAGGGGAACATCAATCAGCATGATTGCTTTCGTTGTAGATTTGTTTTTTAGAAAGATATGATCAACGGTATGATTTTTTTAAGTGGCACCCTGAATTTTTTGTTCGGTAATTCATTTCCTCTCCTAAAGACCTGTTCAAAAATGTATCACAGTGTACCATTCACTGAAACACAACGTTATTAATTACATAACACAACACTGACGTTGACACTCCCATCGCTTAGTTGTAGGTACTCGGGGTAATAGAACTTATCCACATGCTCACGTTGACAGAGGACAAATGTAAATATAAATAAAATGCAAAACCGTCATTCCATTAACTATCGTCAGTTGAAGAGTTGCGTGAGTGGAATGTACACCAACGAAGGGAAGGTAGAAATTCTACTCATCTATGGGGAATGTAAGAATAGTAATTGCAACACTGTTTTATTATGTAAGGGTACATTTAGTACAGTAGTTTAGTCCTTTTAAATACTGTTGTGTAGAGTAGGCATACAGTAAAGGCTGTCCTTCCTACAAACTGCATCGACATAGCGTTTCTTTTATTGTTGTTGTTTAAGGTAGGCTAAATGCTACTCAGGCAGCGGAACTGTACAGAGAGCGATATACTCACAAAAACCCACCTTCCCGAAGGATGGTTTCTCGTCTTGTTACGACGCTTCAGGAAACGAGAAGTTTCAACCCATGACAACGCAATCGTCGAAGCACTCGCACAGACGAGGCTGCTGAAGTTACTGTTCTCGCTTCCGTTGCTGTGAATCCATGTGTGAGCACAGTACAGCTTGAATACGAGATTGGCATTCCTGAAACCAGGGTACATCGCATTCTTACACGTCACCTGTTCCATCGTTACCATGTACACCTACTTCAAGAATTGCATGGGAATGATTTCCAAAATCGTGTACAGTTCTGTGAGTGGAGAGCAGCAAATCCTCGCCAGCCGGAACTTCTTCTCCAATGTTCCATTTACCGACGAATGTTCCTTTTCAAACAAAGTACAGGTAAATACAAGGAACATGGATTATTGGTCCAGCGAGAACCCACGATGGCTTAGACAAATGAAACATCAGCGTCAATGGAGAGCTAACGTCTGGTGTGGGATGCTTGGTACTCCAATTATTGGCCCTTATTTCATCAATGGTAGTCTAAACGGCATAGCTTATGCCAACTTCCTCAGATGAATTCTTGCTCCTCTTCTGGATGAAGTGCCGCTAAGAACCAGAGTGCTTATGTGGTATCAACACGATGGATGCCCAGCACATAATGCCTTGCGTGCAAGTCGTGCTCTGAACCGAACGTACCCTGCCAGATGGATTGGTCGAGGAGGAACAGTTACTTGGCCTGCTAGGTCTCTTGATTTAGATCCTCTGGATTTTTTCTTTGGCGCTGCATTAAAGACGTTGTCTATCCGATATTCCAACAACTCCAGAGCACATGCAGGAAGGTATCGTGCTTGCTTGTAATTCTCTTCAGCAGGCAGCATTGGAAGCAGTAAATAATTCTTTCATTCAACGAGTGCACCAGTGTATCGGTGTCCAGGGTCACCACTCTGAGCCCCTTTGAATGTTCTACTCCTGGGTAATGGTACAGGAGAGTCAAAGTCAATTTTATGTTATGTTTTTACTTGGTTTTCATTCGAGCAAGTGGATGAATTTGTGACCCCGTTCTCAAAGTAATAACGTCGTGTTTCAGTGAATGGTACACTGTGATACATTTTGAATAGGTCTTTAGGAGAGGAAATGACTTACCGAAAAAAAATACAGGGTGCCATTTAAAAAAGTGCTACCGCTGTTCACATCTTTGTAGAAAACAAAGCTACAACGAATTCAATCATACTGATTGATGTCATCCTGATGGCTAAAGAACATTTGCTTGAAACATTTTGTAATTGGCATCTGGACGAACAGTTATTAAGGGTGGTCAAGATAAATGAGACACCCTGTATGTTGACATAAACTAATGATAGTTTCTTATTTCTGGCAGAGCTTTGAGAGAAGTGTGCACATATAAAGCTGAATGGATATGTAAAACTGGGAACAGACGTATAAAGATTGTTAATCATGCGTGTTATATGAATTTCGTTAAGATGTGGATATACTGTCTAACTTCTGTTTTGCTTTGCGAACAGTATTTCAGCGTTGCTTTTTCTTTTCTTTTCTTTGCTTTCTTTTCTTTTTTTTTTTTTTGCTTTTTGTTTTTGAAAGCCTATAAAAATTAATTGTTTGGGTGAGTCCCAATAGTTTTCTTTCGTTTAGTTCAGTGCGCTTTGTTTATGTATAGTGACGATTCATACACTGTTAGCTATTAAAATTGCAGCGCCATGAAGGCAGCATGCACTAAGCGTTAAACTGACACGAAGTGTGGTCAAAATAATACCGAGATAGTATTACTAACAGAAAGTTGGTTGATCCGGCAGCGAATAGCTACGAAATCGTACGTTCAGTTTTGAATATTTATGGTAAGAATTTCAGCAGCTCGTGGTATTCTGGTTAGTATTGCTGACTCTTGATCTCGAGGCCCAGGGTTCGATTACCAGCCACGTCGGGGAGCTTCTCAAGTCGGGACTGGGTGTGTGTGTTGTCCTCATCATTATTCGATCATCATCGACGAGCAAGTCGCCGAAGTGGCGTCAACTAAAAGACTTGCACCAGGCGGCCGAATTCCCCAGAAGGGGATCCCGGCCACAAATTCCATAAGGAAATTTCATCTTAAGGATTGGTTACTGGCTAATGGTGGCAGTGTATTTATTGCCGTAAAGAACAAGATAATATATGGCGAGGTTATCACGGATGCCGAAAGACAATTAATCTGGTTGAAGATAAGTGACAAAGTCGGTCAAAATGATAACGGGTGCCCTTATAGGGCAGACAGAACTTACAGAATATCGTTAACAATTTACCTGATCTTGCTGTTGTAGTAGAGAGTGGCAACAGCTTGCTAGGTACACATTGGGAGAGTCATTCTCTCAAAACTGGTGCCAGAGACAGACGTCATTCTCAATGTTATGTCCGAAAATTACTTTGAGAACATAGTCAGAGAACCAATACGTGAAAGTGACGCCTTAGATCTTCTAGCAACAAACAGAACCGAACTTATCGAATCAGTTAACGCTTAGAAAAGAATTAGTAGTTATAAGGCTGTGATAGCAGCTATGACAAAAGGTTTGCCGTGCGGAGTGGCCGCGCGGTTTGAGGCGCCATGCTTCAGTCCGGAACCGCGCAGTTGCTACGGTCGCAGGCTAGAATCCTACCTCGGGCATGGATGTGTGTGATGTCCTTAGGTTAGTTAAGTTTAAGTAGTTCTACGTCTAGGGTACTGATGACCTCAGATGTTAAGTCCGATAGTGCTCAGAGCCATTTGAACCATTTTGAGGCGCCATGTCACTGACTGCGCGTCCCCTCCCGCCGGAGATTCGTCCTCCCTCGGGCATGGGTGTGTGTGTTGTTCATAGAATAAGTTAGTTTAAGTAGAGTGTAAGTCTAGGGACCGATGACCTCAGCGGTTTGGTCCCTTAGAAATTCACACACTCACACAACTACTGGTTTTACATGGACTGTTAAGAAAAGTTGGGAGATATTTTTGCTTAGCAAAAATGATAGGATACATATTGCAGCGTATCTGATTAGTCAGCATAAAATATGCAGTGATGAGGACGAAGAATGGAAAAAAAATTCAAAAGCATCGTTCAGTATGCCTTACAGAAGTATGGTCCGAGCAACGTTTTAAGAGGTCGGAAAGACACACCGTCGTTTAATATCCGATTTAGAAAACTCCTTCGTAAACAAAGAGAGTCTTATCACAGAGTCGTGAGAAGTCAAAACGTAGCTAATAAACAAGAGCTGAGCACAGCGAAAATGAGCGCAAGGAGACCAATGAGAGAAGCGATGAATGACTTTAAAAGTAAAATTTTGTCAGCCTATCTGAGTAAAGCCCGTAAGAGGTTTTCGTCTTATGTAAAATCATTAAGCAGTTCGAAATTACCTATGCAGTCACTCAGTGACCATACTGACACGGAAAGTGGAGATGGCAGAGAGAAGGCCGAAATACTGAATTCGGTCTTCCGAAGGTGTTTCACCGCAGAAGATCGTAACACCGTCCCTTCTTTCAATCATCGTACGAACGTCGAAATGACAGATATTGAAGTAATCGATAGTGGAACAGAAAAGCAACTACAGTTGCTTAGTAGTGGAAAGGCATCAGAACCAGATGAGATACCTTTAAGATTCTTTAAAGATTATGCGAAAGAATGTTCTTTCCTTCTAGCAGCAGTGTATTGTGGACTCCTGAAGCAATGAAGGGTCCTAGCGAAAGGTCAGATAAGCAAAATTACAGACCTTTATTTTTGACATCAGGGTGTTGTAAATTTATGGAACATGTTTTATGCCCAAGAATTATGACTTCTTTGGAGAACGAAAATCTCCTCCGTAAAAGTCAACAGTTATTCTACAGACAGAGATCTTGCGAGACTCAGCTCGCTCTGTTTCTCCACCAGATCTATCGCGCTGTATTCAACGGCGCTAAGGTTGATGTGCTGCTCCTTAATTTCAGGAAGCCGTTTGACACCGCCCCTCACTGCCCTTCCATGAAAATTTCAGAATGTCGCACGTAGCGGAACAGATCGATAGATGTAAAGGTGACTTCCGCAGTACCGCAGGGAAGTGTGATAGGACCGTTATTATTGGCAATGTACATAAACGACTCAGTAGAAAGCACAGGATGCTCTTTAACACTGTTCGCTGATGATGTGGTTTTCTCTAGCAAAATTGCCATATCAGAAGACAGTATCTGTCTGCAGAATTTCCTTCAGAGGACTGATGAATGGTGCGAGCTCTCGCAGTGTAAAGTGTCAGGCAAATCCAACACCTTCCATGAAAACCCTGACATGATAAGCAAATCCAGTAGTATGTCACATAGCTCCGAATAAATCGTGACATTAAATTAACCAAAGTAATACGAGTAACGAGTGAGCAAATGGAATACCACAGACTAACACAAGAATGCCTAAATGCATGTCATACCTTCCCACCGTGAGACAGACGCAGTTCTGAGGGGAGAAACGAGAAGAGAAGCCGAGAGCAGAACCGTGTTAAGCTAGAAGGCCCTACGATAAGGGACGGACTGGACACCCACGTCGCCAGCTAACCATTAGGACCACCCCAGCTGCAAGTTTTAGCGTGAGACTTTTTCGCGTCTCTGTTACGTCAGGACCACCCCCCAGCCCATGTTAAAAGCTAGAGCCCTCCACAAGAACAGCATAGATCTTACGATAACACAAAAAGGGTTATACCACCCGCAAGTTTTAGCGTGAGACTTTTTCGCGTCTCTGTTACGTTAGTGATTTCCCTAAATCACTCCAGGCAAATGCCGGGATGGTTCCTCTGAAAGGGCACGGCCGACTTCCTTCCTCATGCTTCCCTAATCCGATGAGACCGATGACCACGCTGTCTGGTCTCCTTCCCCAAACCAACCAACCAATCTGTTACGTTAGGACCACCCCCCAGCCCATGTTAAAAGATAGAGCCCTCCAGAAGAACAGTATAGATCTTACGATAACGCTAAAAGGACCACACCAGCTGCAAGTTTTAGCGTGAGACTTTTCTGCGTCTCTGTTACGTTGCAAACTTTAAAAACATTGCCCCACCACGAAAAGTATAACGTTTCTCATTGGATAGACAGAATTTTTGTAGGCGGAGCTTAAGGTTAACATTGGGACCCTGATTGGTCAGATGAAAACACAGCCAGATAGTTTTTTTAAACCTACTTCGGTAAATTGTAGTCAGGAGAAGTTAGAAGAGTGTTGCTTCCGAGACGGCGAGGCGAGCGGAGCTGTGCTGCCCGTCGCCTCCTGACGAACACCGACAAGGTAATGAACGCAAGCGATGCCGCATAACAGCGCATAAAGCTTCACTCAGAACTGCAGAAGTCTCATCTGTTACACCCCCTTTTTGCGTAATACTAGTGTCGATCGTCAATTAAAGCTCATGGTGTTCACATTTGCCACTTGAAGTAAAAATCTGAAACACAATGATTTTTCTGTCATATAGTTATTGAGAAGCCACATCAGCCACTGTAATTTACGACAAGTTAGATAAGTAATTAAAGATAATTGAGGGTCACTGTAGACCATTTTGATAGTTTTCTCTTTTGTGAAACTTAATTTAAACCTAGATTATAGATGTGATATGGCATAGGTCATCCTTCGATCCATTGTAGAACTTGGAAACCCATTCAGGGAATATTCGTTAACATTTTTGTTGAACGCAGTTGGTTTTTACCATCCTGTATTAAAACATTTCCTTTTATCAATAGTGCAATTTATAAACAATGTTTTGTGAGTAGAATAAAATTTCCAGTGGTAAACTTAACTGCTTTTTCGACGTTATTTTATCAGCTAACTAAAAATAGGAAAGCCTTGAACCCCTTCCACTAAATTTAGTTGTATTAAGATTCTTTTACAGGGAGTGCAGTGGAGCTGACGCTGAAATCATTAAGTAATTGGTTATATCATCGCTAGTTTCACTGAACTCTTCTGAATTCTACATGTCATGTGTGGTCTGGCGTCTCCTTACCAGCAACAGGTCCCAGGTTCAAACTAGTCAATTTCCTAAAAAACACGTTCAGAGCGTCGTTGCGCGGAAGAGGTAGGGAGACACGATATAGAACAAACAGACACCACGCAGAATATTAGAGCAGTTGACCCCAAAGTTAAATAAATAGAACATAATGCGCATACATAGGAAAAGAAAGCCGCTGTACAACTTCAGTATTGATGAGAAACCACTGGAAACAGTATCTACCGTAAAGTACGAGGGCTGTTCAATAAAGAATGATCATAATTTTTTTGACAACATAACTTTACTCATCCTCATAATTTTGAAATTCTGATAGTCCTTCTCAAAGATGTCTCCCATGAATGCGATGCACTTGTCCCAGCGTTTCTGCCAGTCTTCAAATACATGCTGGAAACAATTTTTTGAGAGGTCCTTCAAAATCGCCTCCGCAGCCTTCACCACTTCTTCTGATGATTGATAATTCCTCCCACGAAGACGTTTCTTCATGTTAGGGAATACATAAAAGTCACGTGGGGCTAAATCCGTACTATTGGAAGGGTGAGGGATGCACTTCACGTTGATTTTTGAAGATATTCAGCAACAACACTGGCAATATGCGGCCGCGCATTATGGTGGTGCAGCATCCAGCCTGCTTCACGGAAACGTCGTCTTTTGCGTCTGATATGGACCTGGAATGTTTTCAGGACATCCCTGTACTATTGTCCAGTTACTGATCTGTGTGCGGGTACAACATGCTGGTAAACCATTCCATGAATATCAAAGAATAAGATGACCATAACTTTCACAGCAGAAGCAACCAATTTTGCTTGTTTTGGGGTTTGGTGATGAAGTAGATTTCACATTGAGGTTTGCTGTTTGCTCTTAGGTTCAAAATAATGTAGCCAAGTTTCATCAGTTTCATCAGCAGCATTTGAAAGAAACTCCGGATGTTCCTCTAACATCAACTTTAACTGCATGCAGACCTGCACGAGAATGTCCTTTTGTTTTGGAATCAACAGTCTTGGAACCCATTGCACACAAACACGTGTCATGTGTAATTTTTCTGTCACCAATGTGTGGGTGGCACCCAATGAAATGTTCAGTATTTCAGAAAGTAATCTTAAGGTAATTCGTCGATTCTCTCTCACAATAACAGCAGCAGTGTTGATTTTTTCTTCCGTAAAAGCAGTAACTCGAGCAACGGGTCCACCTTCCATTGAAATTGATAGTCTCCCCTCTTCAAACATTTTAAGGCACCTTCGAGCTGTGCTGTAGGGAAGAACAGACTCTCCATAGGCCTGGAATATTGTATAGGCCTCAGCTGAAGATTTGTTGAGACGAAAGCAGAATTTCAAAGCCGCAGGCGGGAACCAAGAGTCCCAAGAAGAAACTACTACGCATGTTTGTTGCACATTAAGCTAACAGAATATCATCAGATTAAACTTTAGGGCGAGAAATTATGACATAAAAATTATGATCATTCTTTATTGAACAGCCATCGTACCTATGCAGAGCAACATTCTACATCTACATGATTATTCTGCAATTCACAGTTAAGTGCTTGGCTCAGTGTTCGTCGAACCACTTTCAAGCTATTTCTGTAGTGTTCCACTCTCGAACAGCGCGCGGGAAAAACGCACACCAAAATCTTTCCGTGAGAGTTCCGATTATTCTTATTTTACTATAATGATTATTGCTCCCTATGTAGGTCAGCGCCAACAAACTATTTTCACATTCTGAAGAGGAAGATTCTAATTGAGATTCCATGAGAACATCCTGCCGCCACGAAAAACTCATTTGTTTTATTATAGTCACCGTAATTCACGTATCACATCCGTGGCACCTCCTCCCCTATAGTAGGAAAAACAGATACCAGATTGAGATTCATATCAATACTCTTATGTAAATGTAACACATCCTTGAAGCAAGTGGCTTATAAGGCGCTTGTTCGACCGATTCTTGAGGAGTCTTCATCACTGTGGGATACTAACCAGGTAGGACTGATAGAAGAGATAGAGAGGGTTCAACGAAGAGTGGCCCGTTTCGTCATGTGATAGTATAGTCAGAGCGAGAGCGTTACTGGGATGTTCGACTTCCGTTGGCTGACTTTACAAGAGAGGCGTTGTGCAAAAAATGGTTCAAATGGCTCTGAGCACTATGCGACTTAACTTCTGAGGTCATCAGTCGCCTAGAACTTAGAACTAATTAAACCTAACTAACCTAAGGGCATCACACACATCCATGCCCGAGGCAGGATTCGAACCTGCGACCGAAGCGGTCGCTCGGCTCCAGACTGTAGCGCCTAGAACCGCAAGAGGCGTTGGGGATAACGGAGAGGACTACTGTCGACATTTCGAGAGAGCACTTTCCGGGAAGAGTAGGGAAACATGTTACTGCCTCCCACATACATGTCGCATAGAGACAACGACGAGAAAATTCGAGGAATTAGAGCCGATAGAGAGGCTTAGTTCTTCCCATCGCCACGCACCATTAGGTGGCTTGCGGAGTATGACGCAGATGCAAATGATTAACATTTCATCATCCACACCATATACATTATTTACTTAAGGAAATATTATGCAGCAGATTTCTCACTGAGAAACACATTTGAATGTTGAATTACGTCTTTGTCAGGAGGAAGAAGTCAGGCAGAATGTATCAGGATCCAACAACGCTTGTATACTAGCCTAAGGAGAATGCAGTTTATAGTTTCGTGATTTCGCTGCTCTTGATGACCGGGATCTCACAGCTGTCATATGAATATGGAAGCTATGGGTTCAGCAGTGACATACTCAACGCCATTAAAAGTCTCAGGGGCCCAACGCGACTACCGCCCGAGACGACACACTTATAGTGAACACGCAACCGTGGAACGCACCTTCGCCACAGAAGAAATAATATCTACACGGTCAGTGTGACGACGCCAGGTAGCACCATGGCCATTACTGCAACTTCCCTGGAGAAAGAAGCCGTGGGAGGAGAGCCGCCGGCTGGAGTGGCCGAGCGGTTAAAGGCGCTACAGTCTGGAACCGCACGACCGCTACGGTCGCAGGTTCGAATCCTGCCTCAGGCATGGATGTGTGTGACGTCCTTAGGTTAGTTAGGTTTAAGTAGTTCTAAGTTCTAGGGGACTGATGACCACAGCAGTTAAGTCCCATAGTGCTCAGAGCCATTTGAACCATTTTTGGAGAAGAGCCGACATTGTGCATCCAAAAATACGTGACGGTGTTTATCAACAAGATAACACTGGACCGCACATTGCTCATGCTGTCCCGACTCACCATGGTAGAGAGGGTGCTCGACTGTTTGCCTGGTCAGTCCATTCTCATTTAATGAAACCATCTGGTTTTGGGTTGCCGAGAAACTCGCACGCAAATCATTCGCCAGCCCTACGACTGATGAACTTTGGCGTGCATTTGTAGCGGCATGGAGCAACTTACCCATAACCGTCATCCAAGTTCAGTACGACTAGAAACCCAGTCGGGCTACAGACTTTCTGCTGTGTACAAAATTCTGTACTCAGAATAGCCTCAAATTACCTGCAAAATTAATTATGTATATTTCCTTCTGCATTTTATATAAACGATAAGTAAAATTTCCTTATTTGCTATCCTTCCTGACATTGTAATTTCAACAATTAGTAGAATAGACCGATAAATGACAGGCGACATATTCAGCAATGAGCTTTCACCTTCTCCCTGCATAATTCTTTCAAAACCATTTGAGTGGAATTTTGAGATTTTGATGAGAGTAATTTTTTTTATCGGTATTAATTCCGTGCGTGTTATAGATTTCGCAGTAATGCAAACGGGCGTTTACATATTGATTTTATCCGTTCTATAACACACTGGTTAAAACAGTGTAATTCGTCCGTATTATTACTAATTATTTATAAAAGTGTGTAAGCATTGGAATATAACTAACTTTTAACGTGACCTGCACAACAACTAGTAGCAACTACTAATGAAATAAAATTTGAATGTTAGAGAGGTGCGTGATATATAACTGTGATTTAAGTTGTACGCGCTCCCCAATTCAGTTTTGCTTGTTTCTGAACCGATGCCTAGTTTGCGATACATTCAGGCGCACAATCACACGATCTAGCCATTAACTGATAGGAGTTGAAGGGACTATTTAAATAAAGTATCTCATGCAGCATATGCCATCTGCAGGACGGTATCCCGTTACTGGAGTGATCATATCTCTTGACCAGAGCAGCCAACCCAGTGACAGCTGTCGACGATGGTGCCAAGAGTAACAGAAAAATGTTGCCAGTGCAGTACCAGTTACTTATGTATGTATACCGCTGCGGCTTTCACGACGTAGAAGATACTGATGAGTTTCGAAACGTAACATGCCACTTATTGGCATGTGTAAGATGTCGTATAATACACCAACCATTTCAGATCTAGTACACTTCGAGCAACGTTTATGTCGTAGAAACGTTAACTTTCTATATCATCAAATTTCTATGAACAAACTGAAAGTGAGTTTACAAAACTTCAGGATAGTAGTAACGTTATGGAGCTTCTACGAGAGCTACATTTTAGACTTCAGTGTCTTCTTAGATAGTTTCGATACATTCATTGGGCTGCAGAGCTTCGGGACATACGCACCACGCCGGCCGCGGTGGTCTAGCGGTTCTAGGCGCTCAGTCAGGAACCGTGCGACTGCTACGGTCGCAGGTTCGAATCCTGCCTCGGGCATGGATGTGTGTGATGTCCTTAGGTGAGTTAGGTTTAAGTAGTTCTAAGTTCTAGGGTACTTATGACCACAGATGTTGAGTCCCATAGTGCTCAGAGCCAGCCATACGCACCACCTTAGTCATTGTCATATTATTTGAATCTAGATTAAATACCACGGTCTACACTACACATTATCTCCCCGCATACTTAAAATTAAATGTAATATACAACATATCCGTAATTAAAGTTCGAGTTTCAAAACGTGATGGGAAGAGAGCCACATCTGAGGATGACGTCAAATTTGAACAGAGTATTATTGAAGCAGAGAGGGATGATAATGGAACAAATAAAATTTAACGAAAATTTGACCAATAGGTGCACATTAAGCGCCAGAATATGTACACCAACAGACGCGCGGCACACGGCTGTTCCTCTTTTAGTTGAGGCGCCCGACATGATTCTCTCCATGAAGGATCGCGCGCTACTGGTAAAGTTCTTTTACAGGAACTGTAACTGTGCCCCAGTAGCCCTGCAGAAATTCCGGACATTGAAGGGCATGAAAAAGGGTATTGGTCCGATGTCTGCTAAGGGCTTGGAGAAAATGATTACAAAATTTGAAAAAGACAGGTTCTTTTAAAGTGTAATGTGACAGAGAGAGAAAAGTGGTTAATCCGACATTTGTCGAAGATGTGGTGACAGCATCACATGAGGGATCGAGCGGTGGTGTGTAGACGTGTAGTTCCCTGGGAATTGTCCGTACGTTGGACATGCCTGCGAGCAGGACGTATAAAATACTAGAAAACATCCTGCATTGCAATCCTTACAAACGAATGGAAAATTACTGGTAGAAGCCGATCTCGGTGATCAGTTTGGATTCCGTAGAAATGTAGTAACATGGGATGCAATACTGACCCTACGACTTATCTTAGGTTAAAGAAAGGCAAACCTACGTTTCCAGCATTTGTAGACTTAGTAAAAGCTTTTGATAATGTTGACTGGCATACTCTCTTGTTCAAATGTGTGTGAAATCTTATGGGACTTAACTGCCAAGGTCATCAGTCCATAAGCTTACACACTACTTAACCTAAATTATCCTAAGGACAAACACACATACCCATGCCCGAGGGAGGGCTCGGACATCCACCGGGACCAGCCCCACAGTCCATGACTGCAGCGCGTTAGACCACTCGGCTAAACCTGCGCGGCTGGCATACTCTCTCTCAAATTCTGAAGGTGGCAGGTGCAAAATGCTTGGAGCGAAAGGCTATCTTCAATTTCCACGGAAACCAGATGGTAGTTATAAGAGTCGAGGGGCATGGAAAAGGAAGCAGTGGTTGACAAGGGAGTGAGACAGAGTAGTAGCCTATCCCCGACGTTACTGAATCTGCGAATTGAGCAAACTCTAAAGTAAGCAACAGAAAAATTTGGAGTAGGAATTAAAATCTATAGACAAGAAATAAAAACTTTGAGGTATGCTGACGACACTGTAACTCTGTCAAAGACAGCAAAGGACCTGGAAGAGCAGCTAAACGGAATGGACAGTGTCTTGAAAGGAGGATATAAGATGAACATCAACAAAAGCTAAACTAGGATGATGGAATGCAGTCGAATTAAATCAGGTGATTCTGGGGGAATTAGATGAGGAAATGAAACACTTAAAGTAGTGAATTAGTTTTGCTATTTGGGAAGCAAAATAACTGATGACGGTCGAAGTAGAAATGATATAAAATGTAGACTGGCTTTAGAAAGTAAAGTGTTTCTGAAGAAGAAAAATTTGTTGACATTGAGTACAAATTTAAGCGAGAGTAGGTCTTTTCTGAAAGTATTTGTATGGAATGTAGCCACGTATGGAAGTGAAACATGGACGACAAACAGTGTACACAAGAAGAGAATAGAAGGTTTCTAAATGTGGTGCTGCAGAAGAATGCTGAAGATTAGGTGGGTAGATCACGTAACTAATGTGGATTTACTGAATAGGAATGGGAAGAAGAGGAATTTGTGGCACAACGTGACTAGAAGAAGGGATTTGTTGGTAGGACACATTCTGAGGCATCAAGGGGTCACCAATTTAGTATTGGAGGGAAGCGTTGAGGGTAAAAATTGTAGACGGACACAAAGACATGAATACTCAAAGCAAGTTCAGAAGGATGTAGGTTGCAGTAGTTATTCGGAGACGAGGAGGCGTGCACAGGATAGAGTAGCATGGAGAACTGCATCAAACCAGTCTCTGAAGACCACAACAACAACAACAACAAGAAAATCTTCCATGCTAAGGAGCTGATTCTTTCTGAACTGCCAGCATGTTAAACGTTCGCTCTGTAGTTTCTTGCTCGCATGGAAGCGGACAACGAATGGCCATGGAACACTTTGTGGACAGACGAAGCCCATTTGCATCTCCAGGACATGTCAATGCGCAGAATTGCAGAATACGGGCAGTGGAAAACACGCACGCACATCGAACGGTAACACTTCATTGTGCAACGGTGACTCTGTGGTGCAAGTTTACGGCATCGTTCATCGTAGGACCGTATTTTTTCGAGGATATGAACCCGGCGGGTTCTGTTGCCATTACTGGTAAACGCTATGAGAGTCTTTTGCGCACCAAAGTGATTCCAACCCTTCGACAGCGTGGATGTGTGGGTAGGATCATTTTTATGAACGATGGCCGTCCTCCGCATATTGCACAGCTAGTGAAGCGTCTGCTGCAGAGGCATTTCGGAAATGCCAGAATAATCAGTCGTCATATCCCTACAGTCTTTCCGTACAGATCACCTGATACTAATTCGCGTGACTTTTGGCTGTGGGGTTGTCTGAAACTACGAACGTAGATGAATTGAAAAGAACGCATTGTGCAACGCATTCTGAACGTGAGCCTCGAGACACTCCTATATGTCGTGGAACAAGCTGTTTCTCGATTTCAGCTTGTGGCAGAAAACGGTGTGCAGCATACTGAATATATCTTGCGCCAGTCTCACGAAAATTAGAAACCGATATAATTTTTTTGCTATTTGCATAATCAGGACAACTGAAAACCTATGTCATATTGCTTTTTGTACAGTTTTTGGTCCTAGGACAATTAAAAACGGATTTCATTTTGCTTTTTATGTTTGTTTTAATCTCAGGACAACTAAAACCTATTTTCCCATCCGATGTGGTACAACCTTGCCGTGGTGGATACTTTTACCTAACTAACAGGGCCACAACTGTTGACTTCAGAACTTATGCTGTCATGCACATAGAGGAGTACGGATGTTGTAATGTGTAACTCAAACCATGGCCTTCGTTTTTGATTCAATAGTCATTTGTAGCTGACCCCATTTACGTTTAGACGCTTACTGGGCCATCTCTTAGTGAACCTTTTTTTCCGATGACCTTCCCACTGCGTCAATGTATGTTCAAATGTGAAATCACTATTAATCAATTTAGGAACCATTACAGTTTGTTTAATTTTGACCCTAGAGGTGCTCAAATTGAATGGCAACAATACGCGGACGGACGCTTTGTCCTTGACTTCTTCATTTGCTGTTCGAAAGATCCGTTCACCTTTACTGACGTTTTGTGAATGGATAATCTACTCGACATTTACATATACATACATACTCTGTAAGGCTCTACACGATACATTCAGAGGACACATAGCACTAGAGCTAGGCATTCCCTTTCCTATTCCACTCGAAAACAGAAAGGGAAAAACCACCATCAATATGCCTCCGTACGAGAACTGATTACCCATACCTTTCTTCGTAGTCCTTACGAGAGATGTATGACGGTGGCAGTAACATCGTTCTGCAGTCTGACGCTAATACCGGTTCTCTGTACATTGTAAATAGTGTTTCGCGAAGAGAACGTCATCTTTTCTCCAGGGATTCCCCGGTTCAAATCCACGTTCGGCCATTCCAATTTAGGTTTTCAGTGATTTCCCTAAATTGCTCCAGGAAAATTCTGAAACATTTCCTTTAAAGAGGTCTCGGTCTATATCCTTCTCCATCCTTAAAACAATTTCAGCTTGTGGTCCGTCTGTGATGACCTCCTTGTTGACGGGACTTTAAACCTTAATTTTCCTTCCTTACTTTTCTTCCAGGGATTCCTATTTGACTTCGGGGAACATTTCCTCAACACTCGCATGCTGATCGAACCTACCGACAACCAATTTACCAGACCACCTCTGAATTGGTTCCATGTCTTCCTTTAACCCGACTTCATGGAGATCCCAAACACTGCCGACCGAGGTGGCCGAGCGGTTCTAGGCACTTCAGTAGGGAACCGCGCGACTACTACGGTCGCAGGTCCGAATCCTGCCTCGGGCATGGATGTGTGTGATGTCTTTAGGTGAGTTAGGTTCAAGTCGTTCTAAGTTCTAGGGGACTGATGACCTCAGATGTTAAGTCCCATAGTGCTCAGAGCCATTTGAACCATTTGAACCCAAACACTCGAGCACTTCTTAAAAATGGGTCACACAAGTGTTCTGCACGCGGTATTCCTTATAGACGAACTACACTTTCCAAGAATTCTCCCATTAAACTGAAGTCCACCAGTCACATTCCCTACAAACCACGTTACGTACTCGTTTCATTTCATGTCACCTTATAACCTTAAACCTATATAACTAATCGACGTGACTAATGCTGTAATGCTGTATTTGAACACTAAAATATTGTATTTGCTGTTCATCTTCATTAAGTTAAATTTCCTGCATTTAGAGCAAGCACCCGTCCATCACACGAAATAGAAATTCTATACAAGTCAATCTGTATCTTCCTATAGTCACACAACAATGCCACTTCCCCGCACATAACAGCGTCATCAGCAAACAGTGGCAGGCTGCTGTTCACGCTATACATAGAGAGAACAAGTTTGGATCTGTTACATTCCCCTGGGCCACTCCTGACTATACCTTGTCGCCAATGAATACACGTGTTCCAGGACAACCTGTTGGCTTCTGTTACTTAAAGCGTCTTCCAACGAGTCACACATATGAGAACATATTCCGTAAGCTGGGACCTTCGATAACATTCTTCATTGTGGACTGTGTCAAACGCTTTCCTGAAACCTAGGAATAAGAACTCAGCCGTTGTCGTTTATCCATGGTTCGCAAAATAATCGTGCGAGAAAGGGGCACGTTGAGTATCCCACGAGCGCTGAGCACTGCTTTTTAAATCCGTGTCGATCTGTGGATAATAGCTTTTCTCCCTCCAGGAGGAGAATATCCCCAAAAATTCAGAAGCAAACCGACATTCCGTCTATAATTTGCAGGTTCGTTGTTTTACTCAAGCCTTACACGGGAGTGAATTATTTTTTTCTCTAGCAGCTTTGGGCTTTCGTTTGGTTGCGACAATCACTAAAAACGCAAGCTTAATATGAGGCTACTGCCGAAGAGTACTCTAAATAAAACCGTAAAAGGATTCCATTTGGTTCTGTTGACTTATTTGCCTTCAGCTTATTTAGATGATTTTTGTGGTGGTCAAACAATACTAAGTCTCCTGGGTGAATGATAATTAATTTTTTTTAGTTCAGCTATCTTTTTGCTGGCTTCTATATCACACTAGACGCGTCTACCACTGGCAGAGTAGAAGCCTTGGACCCGCTTGGTTATGGATATCGATGTTGGTACAAGAAAGAGAAACTAGGTTGATGTAAAATAGGACCACTGACAGAATAGAAGCCTCCGACGCGCTTGGTTATGGATATCGATGTTGGTACAAGAAAGAGAAACTAGGCTGATATAAAATGGGACACATTCTGAGTGACATTACCTTAAGAAAGACCTTCATCCTCTTTAATTTTGATAAGAGCCTTAATAATCACTTAGGATGTGGTGGAAGCCACGTTTATATCATTTGCGCAATTAGCTAATAGATTTGTACGCGGATCAACTCCAACTTAATGCTACTTAAAAATGTGTCCACGAAATGTAGACAGATTTAGCCCAAGGGTTTATTGGGAATTATGAATAAGGCCTAATGCCGCGGCGACGACGAAGTCACAGGAAACAGAGCATACGTCATATCGATGAGCAATGAGGCTACGTCACTAGAGCAACCCATCTTGTTGGCATTGTTTTTAGGGTCAACGCTATTTCCTGAAAACAAAACACTGTATTCTGTCCTAACTCACATACTCACATTCTGCCCACTGATATCAAACAATAGTTGCTTTCACATTTCCACTTCACCTGAGAATACCTCAGCGACTAAGCCTCGAGTAATGCTTACTTCTTCCGGACACACAACCTCCAACTTGTACTTTTTTCGTGGAGTGGCAATTTTTGCATACACTATTTTTAGTTATTTATTTACCCTGGAAAGACATGACCACCCAGCCCCCTCTTACATGTAACCAGCCATTCTACATATTTGACGTTACATGCAGGACGATACGTACACACGTTCTGGGACGATGGAAAAGGGTAAATGTATCAATCTGAGGTAAGGGACGTTGGTCCGGAAACGACAGAATCGAAAGTTAGAAGCGAAAATCGTTCTCATACCTTTGACTTCGGATACATGTACCGATACTGATGTTGCTGTGACTGTAGGGTAGGCAATTTTCAGAGGGGAAGTGTAGACCCAAACAAGAACAAAATGTCTAGTAATCAAGGGCTCTAAAACGAATACCTGATGAGCTATGAGCAGCTGATCATCTTTGGTACTGTGAAACGCATCTCTTCTTCTACATGCCCCTTGATTTCCAAATTTTTGGAGAAGACAATATGGACCAAAGAAAAAAGGAGTCTACTAAACACAAGCTCTTAAATGCATACCCGTGGACGCTTGTTCAGTTGAAGATACATGATTTACAGCAGCGAATATGAACAAATGCTAACAGCTCTTACGGTATAGATTTTAGAGTCCATGTTTAATAGATTTTTTTCCTTGTTTTGATCCATACTATCACCTCTGAAAGTAGCCTACCCTGCAATCTTAGCATCAACAGCGGCGGTCCATGTACTGAACAGTAGGAGCTGTCACAACGATTTTCGCTTATAATTTTCGACTCAGTCGTTTCGGGACCATGGTCTCTTACCTCAAATTGATGTATTTAGACTTCTCCACGATCCTGAAAGTTTGTAACATCATAATGGAATCACCCTGTGTATAGTGGTTAAAACGTGAATGTCTTACGGTGTAAATGTCTGGAAGACCCCGAAGGGCGGAACACCCGCCTAATTAGAAAAGTTTTCCCTGTTCACCCCACCATAGGCACCTTTCCTTCATGAAGTATGTGAGCTGTGTGGTTAAGTGTAGGTGATGGTAATTGTGTGCATGTAGTGTAGTGTCACGTTCGTGTTGAAGAAGATGACAGAAGTCAGAGGATGAAACTCGGTTCCAGCACACAGGCTACTCCTCTCGAAGAGCATTACGGGTGCCGCCAAGCTTCGCGACCTCATCCACGGACAGATCACCGTCAACAGTGTCACATGCTCTCAGTTCATGAGACACTGCTAGAGGCTTGGAAATTAATCCGGGGCATTGGCGCAAAGACTGGCGATCATAAACCTTACGCCACCACGTCTTCTCTCTGACCGGTCAAATACTGGCAATGAAAATTTCATCCACCACCAGTATGCGAACCAGCTTATCTCCGAGTCGAACGCCACCGTATTGGCGTATGTTTGTGACCTCGACCACGAAACTGTGTTGTGTGATTGCAATCATGTTATACTACACTGAGAAATCAGAAATTACAATAGTACAAATTAAAAAAAAGTTGCACACACCCAGTTTTGGTTCGTACAAAAGAAATACAACACAAATTATAAGTTATTGTAAGATAGGTTTTTAATTATGAGCACTAGCAGCGCCGGCCGCGGTGGTCTAGCGGTTCTAGGCGCTCAGTGAGGAACCGCGCGACTGCTACGGTCGCAGGTTCGAATCCTGCCTCGGGCATGGATGTGTATGATGTCCTTAGGTTAGTTAGGTTTAAGTAGTTCTACGTTCTATGGGACTTATGACCACAGATGTTGAGTCCCATAGTGTTCAGAGCCATTTGAACCATTTTTTGAAGCACTAGCAGCAATACGAATGAGGAAAAGGGGTGGAGGAGGGAGCAAATAAGGAAGATGACTATGCACAGTTAATGAATATGAGGAAAATGAATGTGGCGTGACTCACTGAGGAAGGAAAAGAGGGAGTAGCATAACTGGCAAGAGACACAAACGTTGGCTTTTCTATTTGAGAGTGTGGATGTTGGCCATATAAATTAATTCTTTGGGAAACCGTCATGAGGGTGACAAAAGGAAGTGCTTCAACTTCTTCTTAATAGTAACAGGGTATTGAAGTGTCGGCAGATTGCAGGACAACCTGTTCCAGAGCTGCAAAGCAGCGACAGCGGAGTTCGCGAAATTTTTAGTTTTATAAGTGGACTCAGCTAGGATACTGCATAAGTGCGCCTTTGTATTTCGATTATGATGATATGAAAGGTTTTTAATCTCTGGTGCGAGCTACATGCGTGCTTTAGCACTAAGTAACCGGTGAATTCGACAACATTTTTCTGAACTGAACAAACTCGTCAGTGAGTGGTCACCACCCTTCTTTTTTTTTAAGCATACTTTTTCCAGTCTGTCGATCGCCGTTTGCTGTTTCAACATTACAGGTTTTTGTCACCGTCATCCATCTTCAGATATGTAGGAAAACAATTTAAAACCTTTCATACCTTGCTCACTTACAAACTTATTAAATCGAAAGGGCTTACACATAGTTTATAACAAGATGTTTCCTTACTCCATTCACCTCATGTGTGTCCACACACGTGTTCCATATTATCATTGCAACGTAGCGATTTTCTAACCAGTTTCACACTCATGCTGGTACAGGAAAAGCAGTGATTTACATATCGGGTATGGGTTGCTGATACACTCCAAACCAATGATGATACTTTAAAAGTGCTTGAGAGTTTCGAAACTGCATCAAGCTTTGTAATAACTCTAAAAATTCAAAAATGTTCACGTTCCTCTTCGGTAGTCAAGACCAAAGGGCTGCCAGACTGCCTTTTCTCATAATGTTTCATATTGCCCGCTGCAGAAGTAGCCATTCCGGCTGCGTCATTCCGTTGTTAGCCGCTGGATGCTGTTTCACAACCGGCCACCTGCACTCGAGGAAAATGGCAGATTTATTCATAGCCGGCAGTTCCTTTAGCGTCTATTACAAGTTAAGAATTACGACAGCTCACGTCGCCCGAGTCAGCATTGCAATATTGCATGTTGCGTTGTTCTGCCGGACTAGAACGGCTCATTTGTTACAACATGAGCTTCATGTTTTTCCTCAGTGGAGAAATAGGATGATTTCTCTCTCTTCACACAGCATTTACCCTTCTAACATTCCGAGTACAGAAACATATAAACCTTCGTTCCCCATGCTCAAGAAGATATGTAATGGGAGATACGAAAAACATCAAAGTCGATTGCTTCCGTTCCTTTTTCATTCTCGGGTGGTGCACCACGAAAATGATAGCGTGCCCACCCATAGGCATCTTTTTGTATTCAGTTTTCTCCAAAGGCAAGTTTACGGTTAATGTATAACCGATAATGGATGGAGAATAATAGAGGCTTGAAAGCCACCTACTACTTTCTTTTAAATAATGTGAGTACTTAACTAGGATGACTTCGGTGTAAAAACCCTAAAAATATTCTCTTATTCACACAAAATTTTAAACCATGACTGATTAATAACTTGATATGACTTTAACTGAGGTCACATTCTGAAGCAGAAAAGACTACCACAGCTCAACGAGAAATATACGGGGATTTTGAACAAGTATTGAAGTGAATGCAAAATTATTATGAACACCCTCAAACCTTCTAGAACTACGTGAAAATACATTGGCTTCTTTACTTATAGAAGCGACGCATCCAATGGGGATGCAAGAACCAACGTTGTATAGTCTAAAGCCTATTCGCAACAAACACGAATCACAACATGTGCTCCGAAAATATTCAGGATCAGCAGTAATTCTCAAAATTCACCTCAAAGCATAAAAAACAGAATAAAAGGTGTCCATATAATTTCTAATCCTGGTAATAGTATCATATAAGTGGGATAGTGACTAATGCCATGGTCGATATTCAAGGATGAATAAATGAGGACAAATCTTAATCCTTGAACACAGAACAAAATCTCACGCTTTGAATAACAGATTTAACGTTGGTCACGAAGGCAATACTTCTACAAAGCTTAAAATTTGATGAACGAAAGCGCGCTTCCAAGCAAGAATCCTGCCATAATTTCCTGTATGTTGAAGCGTAGGAATGGCCATCGTAGTGAAACATTAGACAATTAGATTCACGAAAAGTTCAAGCAGCGTCTCTGGAAAAAAAAAGGTGCTTTGTCTTTACAGTCCAAATGGGCATGCTACCTCAATTCTTAGTCATGTCAACACAGAGCTGGTCATCTAGCTATCGCCTCCAGATTACAGCGTATACATGTGCTTTCGCTAAGCAGCCAAGGACTATGGTATTCTAAGCACACGAAACCTGCGCAGAGAGTGTCTTTGAACCTCGTCAGCGACTTATAACTTGCGTAAAGATAAATGATGTGGTAGACATTTCTTATGAACTGTTTCCAGGCTGTCTTTTACATAAACAATTGGCTTCATCGATTTAGGGAAAACATACAAAACTTATATCTGGATGCCAGTTCGGTCAGCCTCATTAATACTACTATGTCTCTTAGGCGATACATATTTGTGTAGCAATAAGATCTCATTTGTTCTATCAGATGATGTGTCTTAATTTTTCAAGAGACAACTTTTATGTAATGCGTAACGCTTTCTTAATACAAATTATATCAATGGATTGTGATGAACAATGTATTCTTAGTTTCTTAGAATTTGTGAAGGGATTCATGTCAGCCATGTGTATTAATGATCTCAGAGCTACGTTCAGTACTCAAGAATGTAGCGATTGAGTTTTTTTGTAAATGGTCTTTGTAAGTGAGGTAAGTCTTGCGGTGAATTAAAAAATGGTTCAAATGGCCCTAAGCACTATGGGACCCAACATCTGAGGTCATCAGTCTCTAGAACTTAGAACTACTTAAACCTAACTAACCTAGGGACATCACACACATTCATGCCCGAGGCAGGGTTTGAACCAGCGACCGTAGCGGTCGCGCGGTTCCCTACTGAAGCGCCTAGAACTGCTCGGCCACACCGGCCGGCTGCGGTGAATTGTTTTGTGGAACAACTAGACAGTCATTCTTCTTTCGTTATAGAAATGTGATGTCTGTTCTCATGTACTGGAACTAAACTTCTTAGAACTGTAGGACACGGTCAAATTTAACATTCCGCAGTCAGAAGACAGACTTACGGAAGTACAATGCGTTTATTTTAATTCCGATATGCACTAAATGGCAGGATCTCGGAACAGTTTTACAATCGCCATTCGTCAGCTGCTTGCGATTAACACATATCTGTGTAACACAATATCGAAACATTGCGCTGTATATTCGTAACAGGACAGTCAACAAGAAAAATAAGCAAGGAAATTTCGTTTGTAATATTTTATAGCTCATTTTCGCAGTGCGCAAAGAAAACCAAGGGACAGCGTTAACATTATTACAGCTGTAAATGGAATACAATAAATAAACAGACAGGCAAATTAAAATTACCGCTATAAATAATACATCGGTACTTCACTTTTGTTTTCGTGATTTACAGTTCAAATTCCGTTTAAATTCAGTTTAACCTTGTTCAGTTCATTTCGTCAATTATCGGCAATAACATTTGTAAAATAAAGAATTTTAACATTTAAGAAAACAGTAAATGACTCGTACTTTGATATTAACTGACATTTCGCTGGAAGCAATGAAAATATGAGTGCAAAAAACTATGTTTTAACTGTGCTTATACTTAAACAGCAAATAATGCGCAACGACTCTAGAAAACATTTTTGCTCCTTGATGCTGAACACATTCTACTTTACGTGTAAACAAGGCTTAGAAAATCACTCTGAGGCTCTGGAATTCAACAGGCACAAGGAAGAGACTTTGGATTATCACTTTTTCCCTGTATTCGAGAAATATCTAGTAAGTCTCCGCATGAATAGTATTAAATTACTTGAAATTTTTACCATATAGGAGAAGAGTAAGAGGACAAAATGTAAGGAAATATGGTGGTTTAAAGATTTCGTAGCCTAGGAAAATCTGCTAGAGAAGTGGAATGTTGCTGCATCCAGAGATGATATATCATACCGGACCAAACATTTCTCTTCTCGTCCGGATGGTTCGTTTTAAGACTGGCAGGGGTCTGGCGTAGGTAATTTGGACGAGCAAAATGTTTGGACACACTTCTCGTGTTTGTAGGGCAAGCGAGTTGTGCAAGCTGGGAGTCTGGCACTGCACGTGCCTTCATGATGCAAACAGCAGATTTGCGCCCGCAGAGACGTACCCAGCCTGTAGCACAACAAAGGCGCTACAGGAACAACAAGTTACTACTTTTTCTCAACGTTTGCTTTTGCTGTTGGGAATTAGCGTTAAAGAAATATATCATTGTACAAGAAGGATAATTCCATACACAAATTCCTAAATTTTAGTAGCTTTTACGTGTAATATATTGTAAGTCAGAAGCTGTTATCAAAATAACTAAACTCCGCGATCAGCTCCGAAAGAACGCCCACTGCCGATAAGCCATTGCGTCATGCTATGCCAGTTGGTGTCATTCGGGTGTGCTGTGGAGGTGGCATGAGGTCAAGCTCACCGCTTCCTCAATCATCATTATTTTTTCAGGACTTGCGGTCACTACTTCTCATTCAATTAGCTTCTCAGCTGTCATCACGAGGCTGAGTGCAACCAATTCGAGGCCTCCCACCATGAAAAAATTCCTGGCAATACCGCAAATTAAAACACTAGTCCTCCACATGGCAGTCGGATGTGTTGACCACTCAGGTACACAGGCGGAGAAATAATTGTTATCAATATAAATTCTGTTTTTCACAATCTGTGGTTCCTATAAGAGACGTTATGATTGCCCAAATAGTAGGAAGAATCCAAAGTTGTTTCTGCTGTTCCATCAGTCTCATCATAGCGATATTTCTCTCTGTGGTCCAATGCGAGGCTCTTCATTGTTTGACTGAGCCAGCTCTCTACGAGATGAATGAAAATTAACGTGATATTTACTTAATGACTTTGGTCAGAACAATAATATATCTCTGACACTCTAATATCGTCTGAATGGCGGGAGTACTAAATTACTGAATAGATACTGACTGAATAAACCTTAAAACACAATTTTTATGGCGTATTCTAGAGATCTCCCACAAACCATGGACCTTAATGTAATGAGGTAGCGTGTGGCTCAACGATAATGTAACCAAACCGTAGGTGCAGTCAGGTGGCAAGGATATGTGTGGTTAGGATAGGCCCAACACTAACGTATGTTTTCTGAAGACTGACAGCAGTCTGTTCAGTAATTGCAGACCAACATTCTGGCTGGTTGGTGGGTCTGGTCTTGTAACATATTTTAACATGGTCGTAATATGTTGGTACTACAATAAGGCTGAAAGCTTTATTCATGTTCCCTGATGTCATTCAAGGAAGGATGTTAGCAGTAAACGAAATTTCTAGTGACAGGAAGATAATTTGAGTGATGTTAAGTGTTGTAGCATCGGCAAACGTCGGCACTGTAACTTTCATGAGAATCTGAAAAGAAATTTTATCTGTTGTGCAAATTTTGTAAGTTAGTTAAAGAAAAGTAAACAAACCTTTTTTCTCTCGTTCCATTATTATTTCGTATGGCGTGAAGATTAGTGCTGCTGTAAAGTAATATGCAAATATAACAAATAGGGATAAACGTTACCAATGTTTGCAGATTTAGATTTTGATCGGCACGTAACTATGTATTTTTACCGATCCCGTAAGAATCTGTGATAATTCCATGAGACTGATGCTCATTTTACAGACGACCAGCCACTGCAAAAATTTTCGACCTGGAAGCGGATTTCCGCAGCTGCAATGTGGAACACTGTTGTGATTTAATTCGACAAGGTAAAGCTGTAATTTAAATTGAAAACAGTGTCCCAGGGAATGATTTAGAAATCACCTTCCGAAGTCTTAGATATAATTATTATGGTACAAACTTAGGCTATCTAGGATCTTTGTATGAAAATAGTACTCAAAAAACTCCACTGGAGGAACTAGGCTTCTGTTTTGTTTTAAATGTGTATTACAACGACACGCATGGATGCATGTGAGTATTTCATACATATTCTGAGGCCAAAGAGTGCTTCTTCTTGTTTATAGAGTGAAAAAAGGACAATTATTTGTATACTCAGCCTTTTTTGCGTAAAACACCACCTGCAGTGCTCAATTTGATAGCAAGCTGAGTGGATCTGGCGCCGTCCTGGAGGAACTGCAACGACGAAAAGTCACCGATTTCACCTAAGATTTAACGCACGACCTGAGTCTAGTGCTCTAACCGCTAGACAACTACGTCCGGGTTTCGGTCATTAACATAGCATATATGACATATAATATTTTAGTATGCTGCAACTAATACATCGCCCCGTGCCAAACAGGGCGTTCCTTTTTGATAAGCGCTTATATTTACCGCAAAGATCTCACAACGATCAGTCTCTCATTTTAGACAAGTCTCGGTGACGAGTATTATGTTGCCCACACGCGCTCTAATAGTGGCTCGAACTGTAGCATATTTTTGGAAATTATTCCACATTTTACCACTAATACTGCATCACGACATTTTTGCACATCTGAGGCGTTTCTTGAGTTCTGATTAGAGTTTATAGCGGCCTTTTGTCACAGTGTCTATATTGACTGGGTCCGGGGTTATCATCCTAGGAGCTCATAGTATGCATTCGACATACAGTCAGCTACAGTGATGTGTATTGTCACAGAATCGCGTCATGAAAAGACCACAATGAATAGTAGTGGTTTTCAGCTTATTTAAGAGATCGAAAGGAATCAACGATGAAATCGGTACCCGGGTTATTGCTATCGTTGGATGCAACGTGATCAACAACTGCAGCTAGCTGCGTCCACTACCCTTAACTATTTTGCTAAGACCACTTCTGTGACAAGGTGTTAATAATTACAGAATTAGAGAATAGTAGTTAATGACTTCCCATCACTTGCTATCAACACTTAAAAGGTTGCAGAATTTAGAAAAAATTGTGCGTGTGAATTTTTGTCATTTCCATTGCCTTTGTACTCGAACAGTGTAAGAATGAAGAACACTTCCTTCTCTTTTAATATCTCTGCAATTTATGGGTCTTACTTCTGAAGAGAAGTGGACATTGTTCTAAAACTTAAAGGAAATAGGCCCAAAGAATCAACCCACTTAGTGCTCTCATGGGCCTTGGCTGTATTCCATGAGGAGCAGAAATATTGCTCCTTCACCGATCCAGCATGTTCTTCAGGCTACCACAATTAGAGTATGAATAAACGAAGTATGATTCATCGAAGCATAGAACCCACAAAATCTTGGACACTGGGCACCACGAAGTTACTGAGCTGGCAACATGCCTATACTCTGCCTACGGCGGCGACTCCTCTTGTTGTGCCCTACATACTGAGTGCTGTTTCTCGTAGAATCAATGATATTTCTTATGGTAACTCAACCATCGAGTGTGATGACTGGGTCTCTCACAAGGAACAAGACTGTTCCCCTAATCCATAAGTATTATAAAAATGGATGTATGTATCTATTTATGTATGTATGCTTGTATGTTCCACACCTCCTCGTAAACCACCGCACAGATTTCATCCAAACTTGGTACACATATCGCTTACTGTCTGCAGAGAATCTCCATGACTGTAAGAATCATGTTCCTATCAAAGGGGGCGAGATGAGCTTAAGAAGTAGTGTAACTCACTACGCGCGAATTCGCAGACTTTATTCATCTAGTATTTGAGAACAGGAGCTCTTAGTGACTTGTAAGAAATCTTAATGAAACTTCTTCTCGCTGACAAGCCCTACAGAATGACAGAAGAAGGAAAAACGTTTATCGCTTACTACATTTTCACTGTTCATATTGCAAAACTGCTGCATCATGCATGAAATTTTCATTTATGATTTCTTTCTTACTAACTGTGTTCATGACATATTTTGGAGCCACATATACCACTGAATCTACCAGCAAAATTATATCATTGTACGACATATAGTTCAGGAAATATGATGTCATAAACACTGAAATACGTGAAAAACTGCTGCATCATGCATGATATTTAAATATATCAATTCTCTGGTACTAACTCTCTTCGCAACAAATTTCACAGATAGTACCCATATACGTTGCTGAATGTACCTACAAAATTATATCACTGTGCGACTTGTATTTCAGGAGATATTCGCAGTTAAAATATGTGTACAAATAAGTGTTAAGTATGTTAAACATATCTGAAATGTGCTTATGTAAGCAAATTCGTGGGTCAAAAGCTCCTCATTATCGATTTCAAGCAATTTTGGTACTCATATTACTTGCTATCTTGAACGAAATAATGTGTAAGAACCAGCCACCTCCTGTTGCAGTGCAGGTTATAACGTGGAGAGAGAATGTGAGGAGAAAGAGAAGGACAGACATAAAGGCTGAAGGAGGAGGGGGACAGGGTGATGGGGAGAAGTAATTGGACAGAGAAAGGGCAGAGGAGGAGATGGACAGAGGCAGGGTGGAGGAAATGGGATGAGACAGAAATGAGGTGGAGATGGACAGTGACATGGAGAGGAGGAAATGGACAAAGGAAAGGAAGAAGAGATGGACAGTGGAGGAAGAGATGGACAGAGTGAGGGAGGAGGAGGTGGAGAGGGAGAGAAGGGAGTGGACTGAGACAGAGAGAAGGGAGAGGAGGATATAGAAAGGATGAGACAGAGGAGGCAGCAATAGAGGTACATAGAGGGATAGGAGGAGCTGTACACTGATATGGGGGAGAAGGAGATGGACATAGAGACAGAGAGGAGGAAACGGACAGTGAAAGAGAAGAGGAGAGGGATAGGGGGAGAGGAGGAGGTGAATAGAGAGAGGGAGGAGTAACAGATGGCCAGAGAGAGGGGCAGGATGGAAGGGACAGAGAGTGCAGGGGTAGAGGGGGTGGAGGCGGACTGAGAGAGAAGGGAGAACGAGATTGACAGAGAGGGGAGTGAAGGAGACAGATGGAGAGGGGAAAACAAAATAGATGGGGTGAGGACGATACATACAGGGCAGGAGGGGATGAACTTAGAGGAGGACATAGGGGTTAGACAGAGGGGAAGAACATATACAGGGGAAGGGACATACGGACAGATGGCGATGAGCAGATGGACAGACAGACTGGGGGGGGGGGGAGAGCAGCTGGACAGAGAGAGAGAGGGGAGTAGCAGATGAACTGAGAGAGGGGCAGGAGGAGATGGACAGAGTGGGTGGTGAAAGAAGTGGACAGAGAGAGAGGGTGGAAGCATGTGTGCAGAGATGGGGTGGGGGTGGAGGAGACTGCCAGAAAGAGGAGGAGGAGGAGGAGATTAATGTTTTAAGTTTCGTCGACAACTAGGTCATTAGAGATGGAGAAAAAGCTCGAGTTACCGAAGGGTGGGGGATGAAACTGCTCTTTCCCACTCATAGAAACCACCCTGGAATTTTCCTGAAGCGATTTATGGAAACCACGGAAAACCTAAATCAGGATGTAGGTTTGAACCGTCGTCCACCCAAATCTTAAGTCACAAAGAAGAGGAAGGAGAAAGTGGACTAATAGAATTAGTATAAATACATAAGCTATGTGATCAAAAGTATACGGACACCCCCAAAAACATTCTGCTGCCACCTACTGCCACGTACTCTATATCAGCGACCTCAGTAGTCATTAGACATCGTGAGAGAGCAGAAAGGGGCACTCCGCGGAACTCACAGACTTCGAACGTGGTCAGGTGAATGGGTGTCACTTGCGTCATACGTCTGTACGGTGATTTCCACACTCCTGGACACCCCTAGGTCCCCTGTTTCCGATGTGACAGTGAAGTGGAAACGTGAAGGGACGTGTACAGCACAAAAGCGTACAGGCCCACCTCGTCTGTTGACTGATAGAGACCGCCGACAGTTGCAGAGGGTCGTAATGTGTAATCGGCCGACATCTACCCAGACCATCACACAGGAATTCCAAATTGCATATTGGATCCATTGCAAGTACTATGATAGGCGGAAGTGTGAGAAAGCTTGGATTTCATGCTCATAAGCCAGTACATTCAAAACGACGCCTCGCTTGCTGTAAGAAGCGTAAGCGTTGGGCGATTGAACAGTGGAAAAATGTTGTGTGGAGTGACGAATCACGGTACACCATGTGCCGATCCGATGGCAGGGTGTGGGTACGGCGAATACACGGTGAACGTAATCTGCCAGAGTGCGTAGTGCCAACAGTAAAATTCGGAGGCGGTGGTGTTATGGTGTGGTGTTTTGCATGGATGGGGCATGCACCCTTTGTTGTATTACGTGGCACTATCACCGCACAGGCCTACACTGATGTTTTAAGCACCTTCTTGCTTCCCACTGTTGATGACCAATTCGGGGATGGCGATTGCATCTTTCAACACGATCGAGCAGCTGTTCATAATGCACCGCGTGTGGCGGAGTGGTTACACGGCAATAACATCCCCGAAATGGACTGACCTGCACAGAGTCCTGACCTGAATCCTACAGAACACCTTTGGGATGTTTTGGAACGCCAACTTCGTGCTACACCTCACCGACTGACATCGGTATCTCTCCTCGGTGAGGCACTCCGTGAAGAATGGCTGCCATTCCCCAAGAAACATTCCAGCATCTGACTGAACGTATGCCTGCAATAGTGGAAGCTCTCATCAAGGCTAATGATGGGCCAACACCATATTGATTTCCAGCAGTACCGATGTAGGGCGCAACGAACTTGCAAGTCATTTTCATTTAGGTGTCCGAATACGTTTGATCGCATAGAGTATTCAGGCAGTGCTGGGTATTCAGATAGTTTTCTCAATAAATTTAAACGATTTATTAATTTGTCAGCAAGACTATCAGATTGTTGAGTGAAGACGCTGTTGTATACTGAAGTAAGAAAATGTAGAAAGACTTAGACAATATTTTCATCTTAATTCAGTGAATGGCAGCACCGTTTGGAAATGAACAACGGCAAAATAATTCATATAACAAAGAGAAAGAGCCATGAAGTATTCGATTACAAGATTGTTGGTAAACATCTGGAGCATATCTCATCGTTTAAATATTTAGGGCCCATGCTAGGTATCGATATTAAGCAAAGAAGGAAAGCTGAATGGTGAAAGGTATATACAGAGTGGTGAGAAACATCTAAAAAGCTTGTAACTGTGTTACAGGGTAGGTTGTGCTACTAAATAATTGTTAAGGAAAGAA